>NW_027255453.1:427911-447020 GCF_003086295.3 Arachis hypogaea | reverse complement strand
TCTTACCCTAGTCTTGAAAAGGTGCCAAGAAACCAATTTGGTTTTGAATTGGAGAAATGCCATTTCATGGTACCCGAAGGCATTGTTCTTGGTCACAAAATTTCAAGAAAGGGTATAGAAGTTGACAAGGCAAAAGTAGAAATTATAGAAAAACTTCCTTTGCCAACTAGTGTGAAAGCCGTTAGAAGTTTTTAGGACATGCTGGTTTCTATAGGAGATTCATCAAAGATTTTTCCAAAATAGCAAAGCCATTAAGTAATTTGTTGGTGGTAGACAATCCTTTTATCTTTGATGATGAATGCAAACATGCTTTTGAAACTCTAAAGGCTAAGCTCACCACAGCACCAATCATCACACCCCCAAGTTGGGGACTACCTTTTGAACTCATGTGTGATGCAAGTAACCTTGCAATTGGTGCTGTGTTGGGCAGAGGAAAGAAAAGAAGCTTCATGTTATCTACTATGCAAGTAAGGTATTGAATGAAACTCAAAGAAACTACACCACAACAGAGAAAGAGTTACTAGCCGTGGTATATGCTTTTGATAAGTTTAGACAATATTTGATTGGATCTAAAGTCTTAGTGTATACTGACCATGCTGCTATTAAGTATCTTATGTCAAAACAGGATGCCAAACAAGGCTAATCAGATGGGTGCTACTCCTACAAGAGTTTGACATTGAGATCAAAGATAGAAAGGGCAGTGAAAATCAAGTTGCTGATCACTTATCAAGGGTACCACAAGATGCATGCCAAGACAACCTTCCATCAATAAATGAAGAATTTCCGGATGAACACCTCTTGCACATTCAACATGTCCCTTGGTTTGCAGACATGGCCAACTACAAGGCAGGAAGAATCATTCCACAAGAGTACACAAGACAACAAGTTAAGAAGCTGTTGCATGAGGCTAGGTTCTTCTTTTGGGATGAACCATTCTTGTTCAAAAGATGCCCAGATGGAATGATAAGAAGATGTGTGTCAGAGGATGAGATGAAGAACATACTATGGCATTGTCACAACTCTAGTTATGGTGGTCATTTTGGAGCTGAAAGAACGGCTGCAAAGGTCCTTCAAAGTGGTTCTATTGGCCTTCAATCTTCAAGGATGCTAGAGAGTTTGTGAGCCATTGCAATGAATGTCAAAGAACAGGGGGTTTGTCAAAGAAAAATGAGATGCCTCAGAAGTTCATTTTGGAAGTGGAACTCTTTGATTTGTGGGAATAGATTTCATGGGACCTTTCCCTCCATCCTACACGTTCAAATACATCCTGGTAGCAGTAGAGTATGTCTCCAAATGGGTAGAAGCAATAGCCACCACCACATGTGATACCAACGTGGTCTTGCAATTCCTCAAGAAGAACATCTTCACTAGATTTGAAGTGCCCAAAGGACTTATAAGTGATGGGGGAAGCCACTTTTGCAACAAACAACTCAATTCTTTACTCCACAAATATGATGTTACTCACAAAGTGGCCACACCATATCACCCTCAAACCAATGGGCAAGCTGAACTTGCCAACAGAGAGCTAAAAAGGATCTTGGAGAAAACTGTGGGAACAACAAGAAAGGATTGGGTTAGGAAGCTGGATGATGCACTTTGGGCATATAGGACAGCCTTCAAGACACCCATAGGAAAATCTCCATTTCAGCTGGTGTATGGAAAGGCATGCCACCTCCCTGTGGAGCTTGAACATAAGGCCTTTTGGGCCACCAAACTTCTGAATTTAGATGCTCAAGCAGCAGGAGAGAAGAGGCTGCTACAACTCAATGAACTTGAGGAGTTCAGATTGGAGGCATATGACAATGCCAAATATACAAGGAGAGAGCAAAGAGATGGCATGATAAGAGGATCTCTCAAAGAACATTTGAACCAGGCCAAAAGGTGTTGCTATTCAACTCAAGATTGAAGATCTTTCCTGGGAAGCTGAGGTCTAGATGGACTGGTCCATACACCATCACCAAAGTATCACCTCATGGCTATGTCGAACTACTTGATGAAGCCTCAAAGCAAACCTTCACAGCTAATGGACATAGGGTGAAGCACTATTTTGGTGGCCCTTGGAGCAAGGAAGAGAGTGTGCAACTCTTAACATGAGCAAAGAAGCTGCATTGTCGAGCTAAGGACAATAAACAAAGCGCTTCATGGGAGCAACCCATGCACAGGAGTCTTTTAATTTCATACTTTAGTAGTCAATAATGATTAAGTAGACTAGTACATGGTGTATGCAAGGCACTAAGTTTGGTGTGACCAATCTTGAAGTAATGGTAAAAGTGTGTTCTGCAACACTTAGCCACAAACTAAGTTTGGTGTCCATACATACACAAAAATGCTAGACTATGGAAGTATAGTCATTTATTTTAGTTAAAAAAAAAACATGAAATAGCATGTAATGAAGGTAAAATACTAAGTTTGATGTGGCTATCTTTGGAATTTATTCCATAGAACACTTAGTCACAAACTAAGTTTGGTGTCTTTACTTACATTATTAATGCTAGAAAAAATAGATTAGGGAATCAATTCATAAATTTTTAATTTTAGTTTAGTCAATTTTGCATAGGAATATCATCATAAGTTTTTAGCTATTAATGTCACTTTAAGAATCTCAAGCTTTTGGAATTTTGTTGCAGGAAAGAAAGAAAGAAGTGATGGGGAATCTTGGAAGCATATAATGAAAGAAAGAAAGAAATGATGGGGAATCTTGGAGGGAGGTCACGGATGCATTGGAGTCACATGAGTCTGAACTTTGTGCATTGGAAAGATGTGAACTCAACATGCATTGGGCACAAGGAAGCATGCTCCCCATGCTATAACCGAACCACAAAGACCATGCATATCTCCACGGAAACCACTAGAACCATGCATCCCCACCAAATTTCACTTTAAATACTTCAACCATATTCATCAAACCTCACTTTTCCTCACTCATTCTTCTACCCCATCTCATCACCCGAAGTCACATATTTCCCATATTCTCACCTCCAATTCATTCCATGTTTCCCATATTCTCACCTTAGACCTAACCTTTACCCAACAAAATTCATGAAGCACTACATCCCCTCACATAACCGAAGCACTCCACCCCTCCTCACCATCATTTTCTAGCTCACCTAAGCCACATTGTTATCATATATCTCTTCCATTCACAACCATTTTCCTTGTGCTTGAGGACAAGCATTCATCTAAGTTTGGTGTGGGAGATTCAACCCTTGCAAGTGAATCTCAATGGCCTCATCATCAAGGGATAGGAGAGAAGATGAATTTGATCAAAGAAGATTCAAATCCAAACACAATGAGCGGATCTTTAGTTGGATGTCAAGCAAAGATGTTGTTCCGGAGTTACCTTTCAAGCTAAGAAAAGATGAATACCCTGAGATACAAAAAATAATCAGAAAAAGGGGATGGGAGCTTCTCTGTGATCAACCTCAAGAAGTGAGCATGCTTCTCATCCATGAGTTCTACACTAATGTGATAAGAGAATATGATGATGAAGAACCATACATGAGTTATGTAAGAGGTGTGAGTGTTGATTTTAGCCCGGACACCATCAACAGGGTGCTAAAGGTCAAGGCAAAACAGTTCAAACGAGCTAGCTATGAAGAAAGGGTTGAAAATGACCCAAGATATGTGGATGTGGTGAGTGACTTATGCAGAATAGGCACGGATTGGGTGTTGGATTCACATGGACAACCACTCAAACTTCGGAGAGGTGATCTCATACCTCAAGCAAAAGGATGGCATGACATAGTGAGGAGATCATTGATGTCCACTTCAAATAATTCTGAGGTAACGGTGAATAGAGCAATAATGATCCATTGTATAATGAAAGGAGGAGAAATCAATGTTGGAGACATTATAGCCAAGAACATCATTGACATAGCTCAAAAAGTCAAACAGGACAGCTGGCTAGGATATCCTAGTACCATTCTGCGCCTATGTGAAGAAGCTGGAGTGCCCCTGGAAGAATTTGGAGAAACTGATTTGGTCTCTGTTGGAAAACCTCTTACTCGAGAAAGGTTGGAATTCATCACCACAACCCAATTGGAAAGGCAACCTTTAGCAAGAAGGAAGAAAAGGAAAGAAGCAAGACAAGAGGAGGAGCCTCAAGAAATGGAAGAACCTCATACCTTGAACATGAACCAACTCCAAGCCGCCTTGGAAGGAATTTCTGGGCAATATTCACAAATTCAAAGAAGCCAAGAGGAACAAGCTCAACAACAAAGGGACCTTTGGCAATTGATGGATCAACAAAGAGGGGTTCAAGTTCAATGGATGAACCAACAAAATGAGTACCAAGCACACATGATGGAGTTACAACAAGAACAATATGCCAAGATGAAGGAAGCCATCAACAATTCAACTATGGAACATGAAAGAGCCATGGAGAAAGTAATACAAGAACAAGCTCAACTAAGGATAGAACAAGCTCAGCAAAGAGAACTTCTCCATAGATTGGATGCTAGACATAATGCATTTCACAAAGATTTCAATGAAAGCAGAATGTTCAGGGAAGCCAGGCACAAGGACAGACTTGACTATGATATATGCACCCAAGAAAAGCTCAGTTACCTCTGCTCCACACCCCCATTACTCAACCCACAAATTAAAACCTTTAATGAAGCTCGCAAGATATTTGAAGAGCAGGAACTTGCAAGGGTGAGGTTTAATCAACAAAGGCTAAATGAGACAATGATAAGCCAAGGAGTGTGGCAAAGAGAAGAGAGGGATGCAACGACACAACAACAAGGAGAACGGAGAAGCAAAAAGAAAGAAGATCCAATGGGAGATGCAACAACAAAGCAACAAGGAGAGTTGAGAAAGAAAAAGAAAGAAGATCCAAAGGGCAAAGGAAAGCAAGGAGAATCAAGCAAGGGAAAAGGGACATGAAGACTAAAGGTGGTGAAGTTCCTTTGTTTTTCTTTATGTTTTATTAAATAAAGAAGATGTATGTCTGAAATATGGTATACCTTCTAAGATGCATTTTTTTTTCTTTGAAGCATTATCTTTTATGTTGCCCATTCCATGCATCACTACTCACATGTTTGGAATGGTTGCTTGTCTTAAGTACTTTTACTTGTCAATGGAATAAAAGATGTAGTTTGAGCAAGAACAGAGAGAAATCTAGCTTAAAAAGGATCATGTTGTCCCATAAGAAAAGTGCTAGTATATTTATTGTGAAAGAAGCAATGTTCAAGAAATTCAAAAGAATGCTTGCTAATACAAGACTAGTTCGGTTAAGGATCACAAGGACTTTATCAGTAAAAGCACAAATAACCTTGACAATAAAGAAAATAGAGTACAAAGAATGAGAGGCTAGGCATCAATGAAAAAATTTGGATATGTGTCTGTGGTGATTGATGTTAAGAGACATACTTGGGCCAGTAAATCCGAGGGGTGCTTCATCACCCGATAACTTGAGTTAACTAACTCGGGATTATCGATTGAAAACCCACAATCAAGAGTAGCTCTATAACAGAACATTTAGCAACCCAAAGAGGTGCTGGACACCACTATCCAAACAAAATTTCAATGTTATATGCCTGTGATTGAATGTGTTAAGGAGAGAGGCTTGAGTTAGTAAATCTTTAAGAGTGTCTCAACACTTAACAACTTGAACCAACTGGTTTGGGATTGTTGATTGAAAGCTTATGCTAAAGAGCCGCCTTAAGACAAGATTTCGAGCTCATTGGAAATGAAAAAAGGGGAATATAAAAAAAAAAAAAGAAGAAAAGCATCAAGGAAAGAATGGTTCAAGGGTCATGTGCTAAGGTATAAAAGAAGTCTAGTGAAGTTAACCAATTTAGTAGTGAAGCAAGCATTTTAATTGAAAAAGTTGAATAGTTGTGTTCAATTACAATAAATTAATGACCACACAAGTGAGGATGACATGCTCAATGAAAAATTACTCTCTGGAAGAACATTCAAGTTTTACATCTTAGATTCTTGTGACAAAGTTTCTATATTTTGCTTGAGGACAAGCAACACTTTAAGTTTGGTGTTGTGATGCAATTGCATATTTGTTATATTAGCTAGTTAGTTTAGTTGGTTTTAGCTTAAATCTCACTCATTTTCTCTAAATAAACAAGTCTTTTTATGAGTTCTATCTTCATGCATGAGAATACTAAGGAACATGTGATTCTAGCCAAATTCATGCAAATGATTTAAGGAATGCATATATGAATGAGTATGAATGAATCTCATGAAATTTATTGCATGAATTGGTAAGACTTTGAAGCTATTTCCCTTGTTGATGATAGGTGATGAAACAAGAAAGCATGGAAGCAAGAATGATGCAAGCTGGGAAAGAAGAAGTTGGCGTTGCCAACTTGGAGATAGTGTGTGTTTTTATGGATAACGCCAGGCAACCAAGAAGCAAAGTTGGCGTTGCCAACTTGAGAAATGTAGTGCGTTGTTGGAGGCAACGCCAGGATGCCTTGGAAGCAAAGTTGGCGTTGCCAACTCTAGAAGGGCGTTGCCAACGCCACACACAAGCAAGCTTGGCCCTGGAGGAAGAGAGCTGGCGTTGCCAACTCTAGAAGGGCGTTGCCAACACCACACACAAGCAAGCTTGGCCCTGGAGGAAGAGAGCTGGCGTTGCCAACTCTAGAAGGGCGTTGCCAACGCCACACACAAGCAAGCTTGGCTCTGGAGGAAGAGAAGCTGGCGTTGCCAACGCCAGGAACCATAGGCGTTATTCAAGGCAACGCCAAGCAACAAATGGAGCCTTGAAGAGGAGCTCGAGGGCGTTGCCAACGCCAGGAATCATAGGCGTGTCTCTAGGCAACGCCACACAAGCAAACTTGGCCCAGGAAAATGATATGCACGTTGCCAACTCCAAGTTATGAAGGCGTGTTCCTTGGCAACGTAGCAAGCAATTTTGGCACCAAAGGGGAGCTCGAGCACGTTGTTGAGCTAGGAAGTATTGGCGTGTTTGGCAACAACGCCAGGAATGGTCACTTGGCTAGGCACCAAGTCTTGGCACCATCCAAGTTGCCAACGCCAAGACATGGCACCATCCAAGTTGCCAACGCCAGGAAAGGCACCATGCACGTTGCCAACGCCCATTAGCCTTGCTATGCACGTTGCCAACGCCAGGAAGCAAACATGGAGCCTTGAGAAAGGCTCGAGCACGTTGCCAACGTGCTGAAGAGAAGGAGTGTTCATCAACAACGCCAGGAAATTGTGATGCACGTTGCTAACTTGGAATATATGGGGCGTTGTCCACAACAACTCCAACAAGGCAGCCTGACCATGTCCACTTCAATGGAAGATATCTTGAGCTACAGATATCCAAATTGAGTGCTTCTAGTTGCGTTGGAAAGCTAACATTCAGAGCTTTCCAACCATATATGATAGTCTATGGTGGAGCACAAAATTGAAGCCAAACTAGAGCCATATTTAGGCCTTAAAAACAAGAACATGAAGTGAAATTCAAGGGGGCTAGAGATGAGCCCTGGAGGGGGGGGCACGAGCACGTTGCCAACGTGCCAGAAAGGGGGCGTGTTTTGCAACAACGCCAGCCCCAAGTCCCTGCCTTGGAAGGTGAAGCACGGGCACGTTGCCAACTTGGAGAAGAAGGTGCGTTTTTGGCAACAACTTGGCAGCTTGACCTTACCTTCTTTGAGGAAGCATAACTTGAGCTAGGAAAGTCCAAATGAGGTGATTCCAGTGGCATTGAAAAATAGACATCAAGATCTTTCCAATGATATATAATAGTCCATATTGAGGCAGAAGGTTGACACTCAAATTCTGGGCTACATTTAGCATGAAAGTAGAGCCAAGAAGAGGAAAAGCAAGTTGTTAGCAACAACTTGGGCTAGCAATGCCCAAGTCTAATACTTCACTTCCAGGAAAATGTCATGCACGTTGTCAACGTGCATTAAGCCTGGAGTTAGTGCCAATAACGCCCCTCAATGGGCCAGAATGGTTGCCAACTTGCTCTGCTTCCCCTATTCATCACAAAGGCCAACAACTTCTTCAATTGAACCAAGAATGCAACAATGAGAAAAGCCCACATTGTTAACCCAAATAGAAGATATCTGAAGAAGTTTTGGGAGTAGTATAAAGAGAAGAGATTGGTGTACTTGGAGAGGACTTTTTACACACTTTTTGACACTTAGAACTTTTTCATACTTTTAGCACTTTTACTTGTTAGCACTTCCGGGAGGATACCCAGGAAGCACTTTTTCTTCTTGGAACTTCTCTTCTTCATTTTCTTAATCCTCAAGCATTTCATAATTCTTCTTCATCTTTCTTTGCAATTGAGTTTAATTTTCCTTTATGTCAATTGTTGTTGAATTTGGAGCAATGACTCACTAAACCCCACTTTCATTAGGGGGAGGAGCTCTGTTTGTTGGAATGAATTGGTGAATCCATCTTCTCCTTCTCAATTCTAGTGGTTGATCTAAAGAGGGAACTCTTGCTCTTCAAAGATTCAACCACCATCGAGAGAGGGGTTAATCTATATGAATTATGTGGTGAATTTGAGGAATGAGCCACATAATTCAGTTTAGAGTTCATCCTTTCATGATTCCTTTAATCAAAACACCTTGGTTAGTATGTGAGATGTAACTCTCCTTGGTTGAGATTATGGGAATTGTGTGGCTGGATTAGATTTGTGCTTCATCTCTTCTCATGAACAATTAGATCACGAGAGTGGCAATTGGTTATGTTGAGAGAGATTGAATCACCAAGAGATTGGGATTCAATCACCCACTTGCCATGGATCTATACCCATGATTGAGAAGGATTTTGACTAACATCAATTCATGAAAACTAGCATCTCTGATCCCTAATGATCCTCTCTATCATTAATTCTCATTTCTTTTGCTCTTAGTGTTTGAATACCCATTGCCCAATTCCCTTCTACATTCTTGCAATTTATTATTCTTGTCATTTACATTCTGTTTCTTTATTCCTTACTCTCTTGCTCTTTAGAATTTAGCACTTTATTTTATTGCAATTTACTTTTGATGTCATTTAAGTTTCTTGCAATTTAAGTTTCCGTTATTTACTTTCACTTTATTTCTCTCTTCTAGTTCTTTACATTCTTTGCCATTTAAATTCTTGCAATTATGTTCAAAAATCAAAATGCTCATGAAATCAAAATTTTGTTTGCTTGACTAAATCTACCATTTAACTAAAGTTGCTTAATCTACCAATCTCCGTGGGATCGACCTCACTCTTGTGAGTTTTATTACTTGATACGACCCGGTATACTTGCCGGTTATACGTGAAATCTCATTTTTACGTATCACCTACTGTCTTCATCCAATCCTTCTTATTCCTTTCCATGGCAAGCTTGTGTAGGGTTTCACCGTTGTCAATGGCTACCTCCCATCCTCTCAGTGAAAGCGATTGCATATGCTCTGTCACAGCATAGCGGAATTCAGCTGTCGGTTCTCGGTCAGGCCGGAATAGAATCCATCGATTCTTTTGCGTCTGTCACTAACGCCCCGCCCGCTAGGAGTTTGAAGCACGTCACAGTCATTCAGTCATTGAATCCTACTCAGAATACCACAGACAAGGTTAGACCTTCCGGATTCTCTTGAATGCTGCCATCAGTTCTCGCCTATACCACGAAGACTCTGATCTCACGGAATGGTTGGCTCGTTTGTCAGACGAGCACTCGGTTGTCAGGCGATCAACCATGCATCGTGCAATCAGGAATCCAAGAGATATTCACTAGAGCCTTGATCGCTTGTAGAACAAGAGTGGTTGTCAGTCACCTTGTTCATGGGTGAGAATGATGATGAGTGTCACGGATCATCACATTCATCAAGTTGAAGAACAAGTGATATCTTAGAACAAGAACAAGCGGAATTGAATGGAAGAACAATAGTAATTGCATTAATACTCGAGGTACAGCAGAGCTCCACACCTTAATCTATGGTGTGTAAAAACTCCACCGTTGAAAATACATAAGCATAAGGTCTAGGCATGGCCGAATGGCCAGCCTCCCAATGATCTAAGATAGCATACAAATGAAGATAGCTACCCCTCGATGTCTCAATACAATAGTAAAAGGTCCTACTTATAGAAAACTGGTAGCCTAAGGTTTACAGAAATGAGTAAATGACATAAAAATCCACTTCCGGGCCCACTTGGTGTGTGCTTGGGCTGAGCAATGAAGCATTTTCGTGTAGAGACTCTTCTTGGAGTTAAACGCCAGCTTTAGTGCCAGTTTGGGCGTTTAACTCCCATTTGGGTGCCAGTTCCGGCGTTTAACGCTGGGATTCCTGAGGGTGAATTTGAACGCCGGTTTGGGCCATCAAATCTTGGGCAAAGTATGAACTATCATATATTGCTGGAAAGCCCAGGATGTCTACTTTCCAACGCCGTTGAGAGCGCGCCAATTGGGTCTCTGTAGCTCCAGAAAATCTACTTCGAGTGCAGGGAGGTCAGAATCCAACAGCATCTGTAGTCCTTTTCAGTCTCTGAATCAGATTTTTGCTCAGGTCCCTCAATTTCAGCCAGAAAATACCTGAAATCACAGAAAAACACACAAACTCATAGTAAAGTCCAGAAAAGTGAATTTTAACTAAAAACTAATAAAAATATACTAAAAACTAACTATATCATACCAAAAACATACTAAAAACAATGCCAAAAAGCATACAAATTATCCGCTCATCACAACACCAAACTTAAATTGTTGCTTGTCCTCAAGCAACTGAAAATCAAATAAGATAAAAAGAAGAGAATATGCAATGAATTCCAAAAACATCTATGAAGATCAGTATTAATTAGATGAGCGGGGCTTTTAGCTTTTTGCCTCTGAATAGTTTTGGCATCTCACTCTATCCTTTGAAATTCAGAATGATTGGCTTCTTTAGGAACTCAGAATCCAGATAGTGTTATTGATTCTCCTAGTAGAGTATGATGATTCTTGAACATAGCTACTTATTGAGTCTTGGCTGTGGCCCAAAGCACTCTGTCTTCCAGTATTTCCACCGGATACATACATGCCACAGACACATAATTGGGTGAACCTTTTCAGATTGTGACTCAGCTTTGCTAAAGTCCCCAATTAGAGGTGTCCAGGGTTCTTAAGCACACTCTTATTGCCTTGGATCACAACTTTATTTTTCTTTCTTCTCTTTCTTTTTCTCGTTTTCTTTTCTTTTTCTCTTTTTTTCGATTTTTTTTTCATAGCTTTTTCTTGCTTCAAGAATCATTTTTATGATTTTTCAGATCCTCAGTAACATCTCTCCTTTTTCATCATTCTTTCAAGAGCCAACATTCATGAACCACAAATTCAAGAAACATATGCACTGTTTAAGCATACATTCAGAAAACAAAAATATTGCCACCACATCAAAATAATTAAACTGTTATAAAATTCAAAATTCATGCAATTCTTTCTTTTATCAATTAAGCACATTTTTATTTAAGAAAGGTGATGGATTCATAGGACATTCATAACTTTAAGGCATAGACACTAAGACACTAATGATCACAAGACACAAACATGGATAAACATAAGCATAAAATTCGAAAAACAGAAGAATAAAGAACAAGGAAATCAAGGAACGGGTCCACCTTAGTGATGGCGGCTCTTTCTTGCTCTTGAAGATCCTATGGAGTGCTTGAGCTCCTCAATGTCTCTTCCTTGTCTTTGTTGCTCCTCTCTCATCATTCTTTGATCTTCTCTAATTTCATGGAGGATGATGGAGTGTTCTTGGTGCTCCTCCCTTAGTTGTCCCATGTTGGAACTCAATTCTCCTAGGGAGGTGTTTAATTGCTCCCAATAGTCTTGTGGAGGGAAGTGCATCCCTTGAGGAATCTCAGGGATCTCATGATGAGTGGGATCTCTTGTGTGCTCCATCCTCTTTTTAGTGATGGGCTTGTCCTCATCAATGGGGGTGTCTCCCTCTATGTCAACTCCAACTGAATAACAGAGGTGACAAATGAGATGAGGAAAGGCTAACCTTGCCAAGGTAGAGGACTTGTCTGCCACCTTATAGAGTTCTTGGGCTATAACCTCATGAACCTCTATTTCTTCTCCAATCATGATGCTATGGATCATGATAGCCCGGTCTATGGTAACTTCGGACCGGTTGCTAGTGGGAATGATTGAGCGTTGTATAAACTCTAACCATCCTCTAGCCATGGGTTTGAGGTCATGCCTTCTCAATTGAACCGGCTTTCCTCTTGAATCTCTCTTCCATTGGGCGCCCTCTTCACATATGACTGTGAGGACTTGGTCCAACCTTTGATCAAAGTTGACCCTTCTAGTGTAAGGATGTTCATCTCCTTGCATCATAGGCAAGTTGAACGCCACCCTCACACTTTCCGGACTAAAATCCAAGTATTTCCCCCGAACCATAGTAAGATAATTCTTTGGATTCGGGTTCACACTTTGGTCATGGTTCTTGGTGATCCATGCATTGGCATAGAACTCTTGAACCATCAAGATTCCGACTTGTTGAATGGGGTTGGTAAGAACTTCCCAACCTCTTCTTCGGATCTCATGTCGGATCTCCGGATATTCACCCTTTTTGAGTGAAAAAGGGACCTCGGGGATCACCTTCTTCAAGGCTACAACTTCATAGAATTGGTCTTGATGCACCCTTGAGATGAATCTTTCCATCTCCCATGACTCGGAGGTGGAAACCTTTGCCTTCCCTTTCCTCTTTCTAGAGGTTTCTCCGGCCTTGGATGCCATAAATGGTTATGGAAAAACAAAAAGCAATGCTTTTACCACACCAAACTTAAAATATTTGCTCGTCCTCGAGCAAAAGAAGAAAGAAGAGAGTAGAAGATGAAGAAATGGAGGAGAGGGAGATGGCTTTGTGGTTCGGCCAAAAGGGAGAAGAAGTGGTGTTTAAGGTGTGTGAAAATGAAGGAGTGAAGGAGGGTTTATATAGGAGAGGGGAAGAGGGATGTTCGGCCATTTGAGGGTGGGTTTGGGTGGGAAAGTGGTTTGAATTTGAATGGTGGGGTAGGTGGGGTTTTTTGAAGGATGGATGTGAGTGGTGAAGAGAAAGATGGGATTTGATAGGTGAAGGGTTTTTGGGGAAGAGGTATTGAGGTGATTGGTGAAGAAGAGAGAGAGTGGTAGGGTAGGTGGGGATCCTGTGGGGTCCACAGATCCTGAGGTGTCAAGGAAAAGTCATCCCTGCACCAAATGGCATGCAAAATCACGTTTTGTGCCATTTCTGGCGTTAAACGCCGGGCTGGTGCCCATTTCTGGCGTTTAACGCCAGCATCTTACCCCTTTCTGGCGTTTAACGCCAGTCTGGTGCCCCTTTCTGGCGTTAAAAGCCCAGAATGGTGCCAGACTGGGCGTTAAACGCCCAACAGCTAACCTCACTGGCGTTTAAACGCCAGTGGGTGCGTCCTCCAGGGTGTGCTATTTTTCTTCCTGTTTTTCATTCTGTTTTTGCTTTTTTCATGGATTTTGTGACTTCTTATGATCATCAACCTACAAAAGACATAAAATAACAAAAGAAAATAGTTAATTATAAAACATTGGGTTGCCTCCCAACAAGCGCTTCTTTATTGTCACTAGCTTGACAGAGGACTCTCATGGAGTTTCACAGATACTCAGAACCGTGTTGGAACCTCCCAACACCAAACTTAGAGTTTGAATGTGGGGGTTCAACACCAAACTTAGAGTTTGGTTGTGGCCTCCCAACACCAAACTTAGAGTTTGACTGTGGGGGCTCAGTTTGGCTCTGTTTTGAGAGAAGCTCTGCATGCTTCCTCTCCATGATGACAGAGGGATACCCTTGGGCCTTAAACACCAAGGATTCTTCATTCACTTGAATGATCAACTCTCCTCTATCAATATCAATCACAGCCCTTGCTATGGCTAGGAAGGGTCTGCCAAGGATGATGGATTCATCCATGCACTTCCCAGTCTCTAGGACTATGAAATCAGTAGGGATGTAATGGTCTTCAACTTTAACCAGAACATCCTCTACAAGTCCATAGGCTTGTTTTCTTGAGTTGTCTGCCATCTCTAGTGAGATTTTTGCAGCTTTCACCTCAAAGATCCCTAACTTCTCCATTACAGAGAGGGGCATGAGGTTTACACTTGACCCTAAGTCACACAAGGCCTTCTTGAAGGTCATGGTGCCTATGGTACAAGGTATAGAAAACTTCCCAGGATCTTGCCTCTTTTGAGGCAGTGTCTGCCTAGACAAGTCATCCAGTTCCTTGGTGAGCAAAGGGGATTCATCCTCCCAAGTCTCATTTCCAAATAACTTGTCATTTAGCTTCATGATTGCTCCAAGGTATTTAGCAACTTGCTCTTCAGTGACATACTCATCCTCTTCAAAGGAAGAATACTCATCAGAGCTCATGAATGGTAGAAGTAAGTCCAATGGAATCTCTATGGTCTCATTTTGAGCCTCAGATTCCCATGGTTCCTCATTGGAGGCCAGTGGACGTCCAGTGAGGTCTTCCTCAGTGGCGTTCACTGCCTCTTCTTCCTCCCAGAATTCAGCCATGTTGATGGCCTTGCACTCTCCTTTTGGATTTTCTTCTGTATTGCTTGGGAGATTACTAGGAGGGAGTTCAGTAATTTTCTTGCTCAGCTGACCCACTTGTCCTTCCAAATTTCTGATGGAAGACCTTGTTTCAGTCATGAAACTTTGAGTGGTTTTGATTAGATCAGAGACCATGGTTGCTAAGTCAGAGTTATTCTGCTTAGAACTCTCTGTCTGTTGCTGAGAAGATGATGGAAAAGGCTTGCTATTGCTAAACCTGTTTCTTCCACCATTATTATTATTGAAACCTTGTTGAGGTCTCTGTTGATCCTTCCATGAGAAATTTGGATGATTTCTCCATGAAGGATTATAGGTGTTTCCATAGGGTTCTCCCATGTAATTCACCTCTTCCATTGAAGGGTTCTCAGGATTATAAGCTTCTTCCTCAGATGAAGCTTCCTTAGTACTGCTTGGTGCATTTTGCATTCCAGACAGACTTTGAGAAATCATATTGACTTGTTGAGTCAATATTTTGTTCTGAGCCACTGTGGCATTCAGAGTGTCAATCTCAAAAACTCCTTTCTTCTGACTAGTCTCATTGTTCACAGGATTTCTTTCAGAAGTGTACATGAATTGGTTATTTGCAACCATTTCAATCAGTTCTTGAGCTTCTGCAGGCGTCTTCTTCAAATGAAGAGATCCTCCAGCAGAGCTATCCAAAGACATCTTGGATAGTTCAGAGAGACCATCATAGAAAATACCTATGATGCTCCATTCAGAAAGCATATCAGAAGGACACTTTCTGATTAATTGTTTGTATCTTTCCCAAGCTTCATAGAGGGATTCTCCTTCCTTCTGTCTGAAGGTTTGGACTTCCACTCTAAGCTTACTCAATTTTTGAGGTGGAAAGAACTTTGCCAAGAAGGCATTGACTAGCTTTTCCCAAGAGTCCAGGCTTTCTTTAGGTTGAGAGTCCAACCATGTTCTAGCTCTGTCTCTTACAGCAAAAGGGAATAGCATAAGTCTGTAGACCTCAGGGTCAACCCCATTAGTCTTAACAGTGTCACAGATTTGCAAGAATTCAGCTAAAAACTGATGAGGATCTTCCAATGGAAGTCCATGGAACTTGCAATTCTGTTGCATTAGAGAAACTAATTGAGGCTTAAGCTCAAAGTTGTTTGCTCCAATGGCAGGGATAGAGATGCTTCTCCCATAGAAGTCGGGAGTAGGTGCAGTAAAGTCACCCAGCACCTTCCTTGCATTGTTGGCATTGTTGTTGTTTTCGGCTGCCATGAGTTCTTCTTCTTTGAAGAATTCGGTCAGGTGCTCTAAAGAGAGTTGTGCTTTGGCTTCTCTGAGCTTTCTTTTCAAGGTCCTTTCAGGTTCAGGATCAGCCTCAACAAGAATGCCTTTGTCTTTACTCCTGCTCATATGAAAGAGAAGAGAACAAGAAAATGTGGAATCCTCTATGTCACAGTATAGAGATTCCCTTAGGTGTCAGAGGAAAAGAAAAATAGAAGATAGAAGTAGAAAATTCAAACTTATCAAAGGAGATGGAGTTCGAATTTTGCATTAAGGAATAGTGTTAGTCAATAAATAGAAGGATGTGAGAAGGAGGGAAGTAATTTTCGAAAATTAAGTGAAAAATTTTGAAAACATTTTTGAAAAACATTACTTAATTTTCGAAAATGAAAATGGAAAAGAAATCAAGTGATTTTTGAAAAAGATTTTGAAATTAGAAATCAGAAAGATTTGATTGAAAATTATTTTGAAAAAGATGTGGTTAGGAAGATATGATTGATTTAAAAAAAATGTGATTGAGAAGATATGATTTGAAAAACATTTTAAAAAGATTTGATTTTAAAAGTTAATGACTTGCCTAACAAGAAAAGATATGATTCAAACATTAAACCTTTCTCAACAGAAAAGGTAACATACTTGAAATATTGAATCAAATCATTAATTGATAGTAAGTATCTTTAATAATAGAAAGAAATTGATTTTGAAAGAGATTTGATTGAAAAATTGATTTGAAAAAGATTTGATTTTGAAAGATTTTGAAAACTAAGAAAAAATTTGATTTGAAAACAAAATCTTCCCCCTCTAACCATCCTGGCATTAAACGCCCAGAATGGTGCACATTCTGGCGTTTAACGCCCAAAATACTACCCTTTTGGGCGTTAAACGCCCAACCAGGTACCCTGGCTGGCGTTTAAACGCCAGTCTGTCCTTCTTCACTGGGCGTTTTGAACGCCCAGCTTTTTCTGTGCAATTCCTCTGCTGAATGTTCTGAATCTTCAATTCTCTGTATTATTGACTTGAAAAGACACAAATTAAAAAATATTTTTGAATTTTTAATAATTAGGACAAATCAAAATGCAATAAGAATCAAATAACAATGCATGCAAGACACCAAACTTAGCAGTTTGTATACTACTGACACTAACAAAATGAAAATGCATATGAGACACACAAAACACTCAAGTCAATAGAATTCAAAGATCAGAGCAAGTAAATCATCAAGAACATCTTGAAGATCACTAAGACATATGAATGCATGCAATTGACATCAAACTTATGATGAGACACTAGACTCAAACAAGAAATATTTTTGGATTTTATGATTTTTTTGAATTTTTTTTTGTGTTTTTCGAAAATTAAGTGGAAAAAGATATCAAAATTCTTATTGAGAATCCCAGGAATCAGTCCAATGCTAGTCTAAGACTCCGGTCCAGGAATTAGACATGGCTTCACAGCCAGCCAAGCTTTCAAAGAAAGCTTCGGTCCAAAACACTAGACATGGCCAAAGGCCAGCCAAGCCTTAGCAGATCATTGCTCCAAGAGCAAGATTGATAGAAATCAACAAGCTCTAGTGGTGATAAGTTGAAACCTCGGTCCAATGAGATTAGACATGGCTTCTCAGCCAGCCAGATTTCAACAAATCATCATGAAACTCAAATTCATCTTCAAGAATTTCGAAAAAAATAAATACCTAATCTAAGCAACAAGATGAACCGTCAGTTGTCCAAACTAGAACAATCCCTGGCAATAACGCCAAAAACTTGGTGTTGTTGCCGGATCTTGGCACTGATGTTACCGAAAGCTTGCTCAAAACTTGAACAATCCCGGCAACGGCGCCAAAAACTTGGTGCGCGAAATTGTGAACAATACTTTTTCACAACTCTCATAATCCCCGGTCATGAACCCCAAAAACTTGGTAGCTCAATACCATGGCATTACACAACTTCGCACAACTAACCAGCAAGTGCACTGGGTCGTCCAAGTAATAAACCTTACGCGAGTAAGGGTCGATCCCACGGAGATTGTTAGTATTGAAGCAAGCTATGGTCATCTTGTAAATCTTAGTCAGGCAAACTCAAATAGTAATGGTGATGAACGAAAATAACACAAAGGTAAAGATAGAGATACTTATGTAATTCATTGGTAGGAACTTCAGATAAGCGCATGAAGATGCCTTCCCTTCCGTCTCTCTGCTTTCCTACTGTCTTCATCCAATCCTTCTTATTCCTTTCCATGGCAAGCTTGTGTAGGGTTTCACCGTTGTCAATGGCTACCTCCCATCCTCTCAGTGAAAGCGATTGCATATGCTCTGTCACAGCATAGCGGAATTCAGCTGTCGGTTCTCGGTCAGGCCGGAATAGAATCCATCGATTCTTTTGCGTCTGTCACTAACGCCCCGCCCGCTAGGAGTTTGAAGCACGTCACAGTCATTCAGTCATTGAATCCTACTCAGAATACCACAGACAAGGTTAGACCTTCCGGATTCTCTTGAATGCTGCCATCAGTTCTCGCCTATACCACGAAGACTCTGATCTCACGGAATGGTTGGCTCGTTTGTCAGACGAGCACTCGGTTGTCAGGCGATCAACCATGCATCGTGCAATCAGGAATCCAGAGATATTCACTAGAGCCTTGATCGCTTGTAGAACAAGAGTGGTTGTCAGTCACCTTGTTCATGGGTGAGAATGATGATGAGTGTCACGGATCATCACATTCATCAAGTTGAAGAACAAGTGATATCTTAGAACAAGAACAAGCGGAATTGAATGGAAGAACAATAGTAATTGCATTAATACTCGAGGTACAGCAGAGCTCCACACCTTAATCTATGGTGTGTAGAAACTCCACCGTTGAAAATACATAAGCATAAGGTCTAGGCATGGCGAATGGCCAGCCTCCCAATGATCTAAGATAGCATACAAATGAAGATAGCTACCCCTCGATGTCTCAATACAATAGTAAAGGTCCTACTTATAGAAAACTGGTAGCCTAAGGTTTACAGAAATGAGTAAATGACATAAAAATCCACTTCCGGGCCCACTTGGTGTGTGCTGGGCTGAGCAATGAAGCATTTTCGTGTAAGACTCTTCTTGACTTAACGCCAGCTTTAGTGCCATTTGGGCGTTTAACTCCCATTGGGTGCCAGTTCCGGCGTTTAACGCTGGATTCCTGAGGTGACTTTGAACGCCAATTGGGCCATCAATCTTGGGCAAAGTATGGACTATCATATATTTCTGGAAAGCCCAGGATGTCACTTTCCAACGCCGTTGAAGCGCGCCAATTGGGCTCTGTAGCTCCAGAAAATCCACTTGAGTGCAGGGAGGTCAATCCAACAGCATCTGCAGTCCTTTCAGTCTCTGAATCAGATTTTGCTCA
>NW_027255453.1:348748-426911 GCF_003086295.3 Arachis hypogaea | reverse complement strand
TATTTAAATTTAAATTTAAATTCATAAAATAAAATTTTTTTTCAATCCTAATTTTTTTCAAGAACATTTTTTATTTTTTATCACCGATAATGCTATTTTTCATAAATACAGATAATTATTTAAAATTTAAACTTTTTAAATTTTTGTTTATTGGATTTTTTAAATCTTTTTTTACTTTTTGGTAAAAGATTTTTTTTTAGTTTCAAAATTTAAAATAAAAGTTTTCATCTTTTTTTGTCTTCCTAATATTCTGGATTTATTTATTTTTAATTTTCAATAAAAATTATAATTTTTAATTTAAAATTCATAAAAATAAAAATTTGTCTTTTCAAATCCTAAATTTTTTTCAAGAACATTTTTTTATTTTTTTATCACCGGATAATGCTATTTTTTCATAAATACAGAATAAATTAATTTTAAAAATTTAAACTTTTTAAATTTTTGTTTATTGGATATTTTTTAAAATCTTTATTTTTCAACTTTTTGGTAAAAAGATTATTTTTTTAGTTTCAAAATTTAAAAATAAAAAGTTTTCATCTTTTTTTGTCTTCCTAATATTACTGGACTTTATTTATTTTTTAATTTTCAATAAAAATTATAATTTTTAAATTTAAAAATTCATAAAAATAAAAATTTTTCTTTTCAAATCCTAAATTTTTTTTCAAGAACATTTTTTATTTTTTATCACCGGATAATGCTATTTTTTCATAAATACAGAATAAATTAATTTTAAAAATTTAAACTTTTTAAATTTTTGTTTATTGGATATTTTTAAAATTTTATTTTTCAACTTTTTGGTAAAAAGATTATTTTTTTAGTTTCAAAATTTAAAAATAAAAAGTTTTCATCTTTTTTTTGTCTTCCTAATATTACTGGAGTTTATTTTATTTTTTAATTTTCAATAAAAATTTAATTTTTAAATTTAAAAATTCATAAAATAAAAATTTGTCTTTTCAAATCCTAAATTTTTTTTCAAGAACATTTTTTTATTTTTTTATCACCGGATAATGCTATTTTTTCATAAATACAGAATAAATTAATTTTAAAAATTTAAACTTTTTAAATTTTTGTTTATTGGATATTTTTAAAATCTTTATTTTTCAACTTTTTGGTAAAAAGATTATTTTTTTAGTTTCAAAATTTAAAAATAAAAAGTTTTCATCTTTTTTTTGTCTTCCTAATATTACTGGAGTTTATTTAATTTTTTAATTTTCAATAAAAAATTATAATTTTTAAATTTAAAATTCATAAAAATAAAAAATTTGTCTTTTCAAATCCTAAATTTTTTTTCAAGAACATTTTTTTATTTTTTTATCACCGGATAATGCTATTTTTTCATAAATACAGAATAAATTAATTTTAAAAATTTAAACTTTTTAAATTTTTGTTTATTGGATATTTTTTAAAATCTTTATTTTTCAACTTTTTGGTAAAAAGATTATTTTTTTAGTTTCAAAATTTAAAAATAAAAAGTTTTCATCTTTTTTTTGTCTTCCTAATATTACTGGACTTTATTTTATTTTTTAATTTTCAATAAAAATTATAATTTTTAAATTTAAAAATTCATAAAAATAAAAAATTTTGTCTTTTCAAATCCTAAATTTTTTTCAAGAACATTTTTTATTTTTTATCACCGGATAATGCTATTTTTTCATAAATACAGAATAAATTAATTTTAAAAATTTAAACTTTTTAAATTTTTGTTTATTGGATATTTTTAAAATCTTTATTTTTCAACTTTTTGGTAAAAAGATTATTTTTTTAGTTTCAAAATTTAAAAATAAAAAGTTTTCATCTTTTTTTGTCTTCCTAATATTACTGGAGTTTATTTTATTTTTTAATTTTCAATAAAAATTTAATTTTTAAATTTAAAAATTCATAAAATAAAAATTTGTCTTTTCAAATCCTAAATTTTTTTCAAGAACATTTTTTTATTTTTTTATCACCGGATAATGCTATTTTTTCATAAATACAGAATAAATTAATTTTAAAAATTTAAACTTTTTAAATTTTTGTTTATTGGATATTTTTAAAATCTTTATTTTTCAACTTTTTGGTAAAAAGATTATTTTTTTAGTTTCAAAATTTAAAAATAAAAAGTTTTCATCTTTTTTTGTCTTCCTAATATTACTGGACTTTATTTATTTTTTAATTTTCAATAAAAAATTATAATTTTTAAATTTAAAAATTCATAAAAATAAAAATTTGTCTTTTCAAATCCTAAATTTTTTTTCAAGAACATTTTTTTATTTTTTTATCACCGGATAATGCTATTTTTTCATAAATACAGAATAAATTAATTTTAAAAATTTAAACTTTTTAAATTTTTGTTTATTGGATATTTTTTAAAATCTTTATTTTTCAACTTTTTGGTAAAAAGATTATTTTTTTAGTTTCAAAATTTAAAAATAAAAAGTTTTCATCTTTTTTTGTCTTCCTAATATTACTGGAGTTTATTTAATTTTTTAATTTTCAATAAAAATTATAATTTTTAAATTTAAAATTCATAAAAATAAAAATTTGTCTTTTCAAATCCTAAATTTTTTTCAAGAACATTTTTTTATTTTTTTATCACCGGATAATGCTATTTTTTCATAAATACAGAATAAATTAATTTTAAAAATTTAAACTTTTTAAATTTTTGTTTATTGGATATTTTTTAAAATCTTTATTTTTCAACTTTTTGGTAAAAAGATTATTTTTTTAGTTTCAAAATTTAAAAATAAAAAGTTTTCATCTTTTTTTGTCTTCCTAATATTACTGGACTTTATTTTATTTTTTAATTTTCAATAAAAAATTATAATTTTTAAATTTAAAAATTCATAAAAATAAAAATTTGTCTTTTCAAATCCTAAATTTTTTTCAAGAACATTTTTTATTTTTTTATCACCGGATAATGCTATTTTTTCATAAATACAGAATAAATTAATTTTAAAAATTTAAACTTTTTAAATTTTTGTTTATTGGATATTTTTTAAAATCTTTATTTTTCAACTTTTTGGTAAAAAGATTATTTTTTTAGTTTCAAAATTTAAAAATAAAAAGTTTTCATCTTTTTTTTGTCTTCCTAATATTACTGGAGTTTATTTTATTTTTTAATTTTCAATAAAAATTATAATTTTTAAATTTAAAAATTCATAAAAATAAAAATTTGTCTTTTCAAATCCTAAATTTTTTTCAAGAACATTTTTTTATTTTTTTATCACC
The DNA here is from genome assembly GCF_003086295.3 of Arachis hypogaea. NCBI lineage: Eukaryota > Viridiplantae > Streptophyta > Magnoliopsida > Fabales > Fabaceae > Arachis > Arachis hypogaea. Next base: position 423,704 of record NW_027255453.1, on the reverse strand, counting down.
GGATAATGCTATTTTTTCATAAATACAGAATAAATTAATTTTAAAAATTTAAACTTTTTAAATTTTTGTTTATTGGATATTTTTAAAATCTTTATTTTTCAACTTTTTGGTAAAAAGATTATTTTTTTAGTTTCAAAATTTAAAAATAAAAAGTTTTCATCTTTTTTTTGTCTTCCTAATATTACTGGAGTTTATTTATTTTTTAATTTTCAATAAAAATTTAATTTTTAAATTTAAAAATTCATAAAATAAAAAATTTTGTCTTTTCAAATCCTAAATTTTTTTTCAAGAACATTTTTTTATTTTTTTATCACCGGATAATGCTATTTTTTCATAAATACAGAATAAATTAATTTTAAAAATTTAAACTTTTTAAATTTTTGTTTATTGGATATTTTTTAAAATCTTTATTTTTCAACTTTTTGGTAAAAAGATTATTTTTTAGTTTCAAAATTTAAAAATAAAAAGTTTTCATCTTTTTTTGTCTTCCTAATATTACTGGAGTTTATTTATTTTTTAATTTTCAATAAAAATTATAATTTTTAAATTTAAAAATTCATAAAATAAAAAATTTGTCTTTTCAAATCCTAAATTTTTTTCAAGAACATTTTTTTATTTTTTTATCACCGGATAATGCTATTTTTTCATAAATACAGAATAAATTAATTTTAAAAATTTAAACTTTTTAAATTTTTGTTTATTGGATATTTTTTAAAATCTTTATTTTTCAACTTTTTGGTAAAAAGATTATTTTTTTAGTTTCAAAATTTAAAAATAAAAAGTTTTCATCTTTTTTTGTCTTCCTAATATTACTGGAGTTTATTTATTTTTTAATTTTCAATAAAAAATTATAATTTTTAAATTTAAAAATTCATAAAAATAAAAATTTGTCTTTTCAAATCCTAAATTTTTTTTCAAGAACATTTTTTTATTTTTTTATCACCGGATAATGCTATTTTTTCATAAATACAGAATAAATTAATTTTAAAAATTTAAACTTTTTAAATTTTTGTTTATTGGATATTTTTTAAAATCTTTATTTTTCAACTTTTTGGTAAAAAGATTATTTTTTTAGTTTCAAAATTTAAAAATAAAAAGTTTTCATCTTTTTTTTGTCTTCCTAATATTACTGGACTTTATTTATTTTTTAATTTTCAATAAAAATTATAATTTTTAAATTTAAAAATTCATAAAAATAAAAATTTGTCTTTTCAAATCCTAAATTTTTTTCAAGAACATTTTTTATTTTTTATCACCGGATAATGCTATTTTTTCATAAATACAGAATAAATTAATTTTAAAAATTTAAACTTTTTAAATTTTTGTTTATTGGATATTTTTAAAATCTTTATTTTTCAACTTTTTGGTAAAAAGATTATTTTTTTAGTTTCAAAATTTAAAAATAAAAAGTTTTCATCTTTTTTTGTCTTCCTAATATTACTGGAGTTTATTTATTTTTTAATTTTCAATAAAAATTATAATTTTTAAATTTAAAAATTCATAAAATAAAAATTTGTCTTTTCAAATCCTAAATTTTTTTCAAGAACATTTTTTTATTTTTTTATCACCGGATAATGCTATTTTTTCATAAATACAGAATAAATTAATTTTAAAAATTTAAACTTTTTAAATTTTTGTTTATTGGATATTTTTTAAAATCTTTATTTTTCAACTTTTTGGTAAAAAGATTATTTTTTTAGTTTCAAAATTTAAAAATAAAAAGTTTTCATCTTTTTTTGTCTTCCTAATATTACTGGAGTTTATTTAATTTTTTAATTTTCAATAAAAATTATAATTTTTAAATTTAAAATTCATAAAAATAAAAAATTTGTCTTTTCAAATCCTAAATTTTTTTCAAGAACATTTTTTTATTTTTTTATCACCGGATAATGCTATTTTTTCATAAATACAGAATAAATTAATTTTAAAAATTTAAACTTTTTAAATTTTTGTTTATTGGATATTTTTTAAAATCTTTATTTTTCAACTTTTTGGTAAAAAGATTATTTTTTTAGTTTCAAAATTTAAAAATAAAAAGTTTTCATCTTTTTTTTGTCTTCCTAATATTACTGGACTTTATTTTATTTTTTAATTTTCAATAAAAATTATAATTTTTAAATTTAAAAATTCATAAAAATAAAAAATTTGTCTTTTCAAATCCTAAATTTTTTTCAAGAACATTTTTTATTTTTTATCACCGGATAATGCTATTTTTTCATAAATACAGAATAAATTAATTTTAAAAATTTAAACTTTTTAAATTTTTGTTTATTGGATATTTTTAAAATCTTTTTTTTCAACTTTTTGGTAAAAAGATTATTTTTTTAGTTTCAAAATTTAAAAATAAAAAGTTTTCATCTTTTTTTTGTCTTCCTAATATTACTGGAGTTTATTTTATTTTTTAATTTTCAATAAAAATTATAATTTTTAAATTTAAAAATTCATAAAATAAAAATTATGTCTTTTCAAATCCTAAATTTTTTTTCAAGAACATTTTTTATTTTTTTATCACCGGATAATGCTATTTTTTCATAAATACAGAATAAATTAATTTTAAAAATTTAAACTTTTTAAATTTTTGTTTATTGGATATTTTTTAAAATCTTTATTTTTCAACTTTTTGGTAAAAAGATTATTTTTTTAGTTTCAAAATTTAAAAATAAAAAGTTTTCATCTTTTTTTGTCTTCCTAATATTCTGGAGTTTATTTATTTTTTAATTTTCAATAAAAATTATAATTTTAAATTTAAAATTCATAAAAATAAAAATTTGTCTTTTCAAATCCTAAATTTTTTTTCAAGAACATTTTTTTATTTTTTTATCACCGGATAATGCTATTTTTTCATAAATACAGAATAAATTAATTTTAAAAATTTAAACTTTTTAAATTTTTGTTTATTGGATATTTTTTAAAATCTTTATTTTTCAACTTTTTGGTAAAAAGATTATTTTTTTAGTTTCAAAATTTAAAAATAAAAAGTTTTCATCTTTTTTTTGTCTTCCTAATATTACTGGACTTTATTTATTTTTTAATTTTCAATAAAAATTATAATTTTTAAATTTAAAAATTCATAAAAATAAAAAATTTGTCTTTTCAAATCCTAAATTTTTTTCAAGAACATTTTTTATTTTTTTATCACCGGATAATGCTATTTTTTCATAAATACAGAATAAATTAATTTTAAAAATTTAAACTTTTTAAATTTTTGTTTATTGGATATTTTTTAAAATCTTTATTTTTCAACTTTTTGGTAAAAAGATTATTTTTTTAGTTTCAAAATTTAAAAATAAAAAGTTTTCATCTTTTTTTGTCTTCCTAATATTACTGGAGTTTATTTATTTTTTAATTTTCAATAAAAATTATAATTTTTAAATTTAAAAATTCATAAAATAAAAATTTGTCTTTTCAAATCCTAAATTTTTTTTCAAGAACATTTTTTATTTTTTTATCACCGGATAATGCTATTTTTTCATAAATACAGAATAAATTAATTTTAAAAATTTAAACTTTTTAAATTTTTGTTTATTGGATATTTTTAAAATCTTTATTTTTCAACTTTTTGGTAAAAAGATTATTTTTTTAGTTTCAAAATTTAAAAATAAAAAGTTTTCATCTTTTTTTTGTCTTCCTAATATTCTGGAGTTTATTTATTTTTTAATTTTCAATAAAAATTATAATTTTTAAATTTAAAAATTCATAAAAATAAAAATTTGTCTTTTCAAATCCTAAATTTTTTTCAAGAACATTTTTTATTTTTTTATCACCGGATAATGCTATTTTTTCATAAATACAGAATAAATTAATTTTAAAAATTTAAACTTTTTAAATTTTTGTTTATTGGATATTTTTTAAAATCTTTATTTTTCAACTTTTTGGTAAAAAGATTATTTTTTAGTTTCAAAATTTAAAAATAAAAAGTTTTCATCTTTTTTTTGTCTTCCTAATATTACTGGACTTTATTTTATTTTTTAATTTTCAATAAAAATTATAATTTTTAAATTTAAAAATTCATAAAAATAAAAATTATTTCTTTTCAAATCCTAAATTTTTTTTCAAGAACATTTTTTATTTTTTATCACCGGATAATGCTATTTTTTCATAAATACAGAATAAATTAATTTTAAAAATTTAAACTTTTTAAATTTTTGTTTATTGGATATTTTTAAAATCTTTTTTTTCAACTTTTTGGTAAAAAGATTATTTTTTTAGTTTCAAAATTTAAAAATAAAAAGTTTTCATCTTTTTTTGTCTTCCTAATATTACTGGAGTTTATTTTATTTTTTAATTTTCAATAAAAATTATAATTTTTAAATTTAAAAATTCATAAAATAAAAATTTGTCTTTTCAAATCCTAAATTTTTTTCAAGAACATTTTTTATTTTTTTATCACCGGATAATGCTATTTTTTCATAAATACAGAATAAATTAATTTTAAAATTTAAACTTTTTAAATTTTTGTTTATTGGATATTTTTTAAAATCTTTATTTTTCAACTTTTTGGTAAAAAGATTATTTTTTAGTTTCAAAATTTAAAAATAAAAAGTTTTCATCTTTTTTTGTCTTCCTAATATTCTGGAGTTTATTTATTTTTTAATTTTCAATAAAAAATTATAATTTTTAAATTTAAAATTCATAAAAATAAAAATTTGTCTTTTCAAATCCTAAATTTTTTTTCAAGAACATTTTTTTATTTTTTTATCACCGGATAATGCTATTTTTTCATAAATACAGAATAAATTAATTTTAAAAATTTAAACTTTTTAAATTTTTGTTTATTGGATATTTTTAAAATCTTTATTTTTCAACTTTTTGGTAAAAAGATTATTTTTTTAGTTTCAAAATTTAAAAATAAAAAGTTTTCATCTTTTTTTTGTCTTCCTAATATTACTGGACTTTATTTTATTTTTTAATTTTCAATAAAAATTATAATTTTTAAATTTAAAAATTCATAAAAATAAAAATTTTGTCTTTTCAAATCCTAAATTTTTTTCAAGAACATTTTTTATTTTTTTATCACCGGATAATGCTATTTTTTCATAAATACAGAATAAATTAATTTTAAAAATTTAAACTTTTTAAATTTTTGTTTATTGGATATTTTTAAAATCTTTATTTTTCAACTTTTTGGTAAAAAGATTATTTTTTTAGTTTCAAAATTTAAAAATAAAAAGTTTTCATCTTTTTTTTGTCTTCCTAATATTACTGGATTTATTTTATTTTTTAATTTTCAATAAAAATTATAATTTTTAAATTTAAAAATTCATAAAAATAAAAATTTGTCTTTTCAAATCCTAAATTTTTTTTCAAGAACATTTTTTATTTTTTTATCACCGGATAATGCTATTTTTTCATAAATACAGAATAAATTAATTTTAAAAATTTAAACTTTTTAAATTTTTGTTTATTGGATATTTTTAAAATCTTTATTTTTCAACTTTTTGGTAAAAAGATTATTTTTTAGTTTCAAAATTTAAAAATAAAAAGTTTTCATCTTTTTTTTGTCTTCCTAATATTCTGGAGTTTATTTATTTTTTAATTTTCAATAAAAAATTATAATTTTTAAATTTAAAATTCATAAAAATAAAAAATTTGTCTTTTCAAATCCTAAATTTTTTTTCAAGAACATTTTTTTATTTTTTTATCACCGGATAATGCTATTTTTTCATAAATACAGAATAAATTAATTTTAAAAATTTAAACTTTTTAAATTTTTGTTTATTGGATATTTTTTAAAATCTTTATTTTTCAACTTTTTGGTAAAAAGATTATTTTTTAGTTTCAAAATTTAAAAATAAAAAGTTTTCATCTTTTTTTTGTCTTCCTAATATTACTGGACTTTATTTTATTTTTTAATTTTCAATAAAAATTATAATTTTTAAATTTAAAAATTCATAAAAATAAAAAATTTTGTCTTTTCAAATCCTAAATTTTTTTTCAAGAACATTTTTTATTTTTTATCACCGGATAATGCTATTTTTTCATAAATACAGAATAAATTAATTTTAAAAATTTAAACTTTTTAAATTTTTGTTTATTGGATATTTTTTAAAATCTTTTTTTCAACTTTTTGGTAAAAAGATTATTTTTTAGTTTCAAAATTTAAAAATAAAAAGTTTTCATCTTTTTTTTGTCTTCCTAATATTACTGGATTTATTTTATTTTTTAATTTTCAATAAAAATTTAATTTTTAAATTTAAAAATTCATAAAATAAAAATTTGTCTTTTCAAATCCTAAATTTTTTTCAAGAACATTTTTTTATTTTTTTATCACCGGATAATGCTATTTTTTCATAAATACAGAATAAATTAATTTTAAAATTTAAACTTTTTAAATTTTTGTTTATTGGATATTTTTAAAATCTTTATTTTTCAACTTTTTGGTAAAAAGATTATTTTTTAGTTTCAAAATTTAAAAATAAAAAGTTTTCATCTTTTTTTGTCTTCCTAATATTACTGGAGTTTATTTAATTTTTTAATTTTCAATAAAAAATTATAATTTTAAATTTAAAATTCATAAAAATAAAAAATTTGTCTTTTCAAATCCTAAATTTTTTTTCAAGAACATTTTTTTATTTTTTTATCACCGGATAATGCTATTTTTTCATAAATACAGAATAAATTAATTTTAAAAATTTAAACTTTTTAAATTTTTGTTTATTGGATATTTTTTAAAATCTTTATTTTTCAACTTTTTGGTAAAAAGATTATTTTTTTAGTTTCAAAATTTAAAAATAAAAAGTTTTCATCTTTTTTTTGTCTTCCTAATATTACTGGACTTTATTTTATTTTTTAATTTTCAATAAAAATTATAATTTTTAAATTTAAAAATTCATAAAAATAAAAAATTTGTCTTTTCAAATCCTAAATTTTTTTCAAGAACATTTTTTATTTTTTATCACCGGATAATGCTATTTTTTCATAAATACAGAATAAATTAATTTTAAAAATTTAAACTTTTTAAATTTTTGTTTATTGGATATTTTTAAAATCTTTATTTTTCAACTTTTTGGTAAAAAGATTATTTTTTTAGTTTCAAAATTTAAAAATAAAAAGTTTTCATCTTTTTTTGTCTTCCTAATATTACTGGAGTTTATTTTATTTTTTAATTTTCAATAAAAATTATAATTTTTAAATTTAAAAATTCATAAAATAAAAATTTGTCTTTTCAAATCCTAAATTTTTTTCAAGAACATTTTTTTATTTTTTTATCACCGGATAATGCTATTTTTTCATAAATACAGAATAAATTAATTTTAAAAATTTAAACTTTTTAAATTTTTGTTTATTGGATATTTTTAAAATCTTTATTTTTCAACTTTTTGGTAAAAAGATTATTTTTTAGTTTCAAAATTTAAAAATAAAAAGTTTTCATCTTTTTTTTGTCTTCCTAATATTCTGGAGTTTATTTATTTTTTAATTTTCAATAAAAAATTATAATTTTTAAATTTAAAAATTCATAAAAATAAAAAATTTGTCTTTTCAAATCCTAAATTTTTTTTCAAGAACATTTTTTTATTTTTTTATCACCGGATAATGCTATTTTTTCATAAATACAGAATAAATTAATTTTAAAAATTTAAACTTTTTAAATTTTTGTTTATTGGATATTTTTTAAAATCTTTATTTTTCAACTTTTTGGTAAAAAGATTATTTTTTTAGTTTCAAAATTTAAAAATAAAAAGTTTTCATCTTTTTTTTGTCTTCCTAATATTACTGGACTTTATTTTATTTTTTAATTTTCAATAAAAATTATAATTTTTAAATTTAAAAATTCATAAAAATAAAAAATTTGTCTTTTCAAATCCTAAATTTTTTTCAAGAACATTTTTTTATTTTTTTATCACCGGATAATGCTATTTTTTCATAAATACAGAATAAATTAATTTTAAAAATTTAAACTTTTTAAATTTTTGTTTATTGGATATTTTTAAAATCTTTATTTTTCAACTTTTTGGTAAAAAGATTATTTTTTAGTTTCAAAATTTAAAAATAAAAAGTTTTCATCTTTTTTTGTCTTCCTAATATTACTGGACTTTATTTTATTTTTTAATTTTCAATAAAAAATTATAATTTTTAAATTTAAAAATTCATAAAAATAAAAATTTTGTCTTTTCAAATCCTAAATTTTTTTCAAGAACATTTTTTTATTTTTTTATCACCGGATAATGCTATTTTTTCATAAATACAGAATAAATTAATTTTAAAAATTTAAACTTTTTAAATTTTTGTTTATTGGATATTTTTAAAATCTTTATTTTTCAACTTTTTGGTAAAAAGATTATTTTTTAGTTTCAAAATTTAAAAATAAAAAGTTTTCATCTTTTTTTTGTCTTCCTAATATTACTGGACTTTATTTATTTTTTAATTTTCAATAAAAAATTATAATTTTTAAATTTAAAAATTCATAAAAATAAAAATTTTGTCTTTTCAAATCCTAAATTTTTTTCAAGAACATTTTTTTATTTTTTTATCACCGGATAATGCTATTTTTTCATAAATACAGAATAAATTAATTTTAAAATTTAAACTTTTTAAATTTTTGTTTATTGGATATTTTTAAAATCTTTATTTTTCAACTTTTTGGTAAAAAGATTATTTTTTTAGTTTCAAAATTTAAAAATAAAAAGTTTTCATCTTTTTTTTGTCTTCCTAATATTACTGGACTTTATTTTATTTTTTAATTTTCAATAAAAAATTATAATTTTTAAATTTAAAAATTCATAAAAATAAAAATTTTGTCTTTTCAAATCCTAAATTTTTTTCAAGAACATTTTTTTATTTTTTTATCACCGGATAATGCTATTTTTTCATAAATACAGAATAAATTAATTTTAAAAATTTAAACTTTTTAAATTTTTGTTTATTGGATATTTTTTAAAATCTTTATTTTTCAACTTTTTGGTAAAAAGATTATTTTTTAGTTTCAAAATTTAAAAATAAAAAGTTTTCATCTTTTTTTGTCTTCCTAATATTACTGGACTTTATTTTATTTTTAATTTTCAATAAAAAATTATAATTTTTAAATTTAAAAATTCATAAAAAAAAAATTTTGTCTTTTCAAATCCTAAATTTTTTTCAAGAACATTTTTTATTTTTTTATCACCGGATAATGCTATTTTTTCATAAATACAGAATAAATTAATTTTAAAAATTTAAACTTTTTAAATTTTTGTTTATTGGATATTTTTTAAAATCTTTATTTTTCAACTTTTTGGTAAAAAGATTATTTTTTAGTTTCAAAATTTAAAAATAAAAAGTTTTCATCTTTTTTTTGTCTTCCTAATATTACTGGACTTTATTTATTTTTTAATTTTCAATAAAAAATTATAATTTTTAAATTTAAAAATTCATAAAAATAAAAATTTTGTCTTTTCAAATCCTAAATTTTTTTCAAGAACATTTTTTTATTTTTTTATCACCGGATAATGCTATTTTTTCATAAATACAGAATAAATTAATTTTAAAATTTAAACTTTTAAATTTTTGTTTATTGGATATTTTTTAAAATCTTTTTTTTCAACTTTTTGGTAAAAAGATTATTTTTTTAGTTTCAAAATTTAAAAATAAAAAGTTTTCATCTTTTTTTTGTCTTCCTAATATTACTGGACTTTATTTTATTTTTTAATTTTCAATAAAAAATTATAATTTTTAAATTTAAAAATTCATAAAAATAAAAATTTGTCTTTTCAAATCCTAAATTTTTTTCAAGAACATTTTTTTATTTTTTTATCACCGGATAATGCTATTTTTTCATAAATACAGAATAAATTAATTTTAAAAATTTAAACTTTTTAAATTTTTGTTTATTGGATATTTTTTAAAATCTTTATTTTTCAACTTTTTGGTAAAAAGATTATTTTTTAGTTTCAAAATTTAAAAATAAAAAGTTTTCATCTTTTTTTTGTCTTCCTAATATTACTGGACTTTATTTATTTTTTAATTTTCAATAAAAAATTATAATTTTTAAATTTAAAAATTCATAAAAATAAAAATTTGTCTTTTCAAATCCTAAATTTTTTTCAAGAACATTTTTTTATTTTTTTATCACCGGATAATGCTATTTTTTCATAAATACAGAATAAATTAATTTTAAAAATTTAAACTTTTTAAATTTTTGTTTATTGGATATTTTTTAAAATCTTTTTTTTAACTTTTTGGTAAAAAGATTATTTTTTTAGTTTCAAAATTTAAAAATAAAAAGTTTTCATCTTTTTTTTGTCTTCCTAATATTGCTGGACTTTATTTTATTTTTTAATTTTCAATAAAAAAATTATAATTTTTAAATTTAAAAATTCATAAAAATAAAAAATTTTGTCTTTTCAAATCCTAAATTTTTTTCAAGAACATTTTTTATTTTTTTATCACCGGATAATGCTATTTTTTCATAAATACAGAATAAATTAATTTTAAAAATTTAAACTTTTTAAATTTTTGTTTATTTGATATTTTTTAAAATCTTTTTTTTAACTTTTTGGTAAAAAGATTATTTTTTAGTTTCAAAATTTAAAAATAAAAGTTTTCATCTTTTTTTGTCTTCTTAATATTACTGGACTTTATTTTATTTTTTAATTTTCAATAAAAAATTATAATTTTTAAATTTAAAAATTCATAAAAATAAAAATTTTGTCGTTTCAAATTTAAATTTTTTTAAGAACATTTTTTTATTTTTTTTATCAACGGATAATGCTTTTTTTCATAAATACAGAATAAATTAATTTTAAAAATTTAAACTTTTTAAATTTTGTTTATTTGATATTTTTTAAAATCTTTAATTTTCAATTTTTGGTAAAAAGATTTTTTTTAGTTTCAAAATTTAAAAATAAAAAGTGATGACAAGTCATCTTAGCCTAGTTTCACTAGCCTTTTTCTTTTGTTTTCAATTGAATTATGCACTTTCTTGAGCCATAAGCAAGCCAATTGGGTAGATTTTCATGTTTCCTTTGATTTAATCAACCATAGATGAATTAATGCAATTTCATGAGGTTTTATGCTATAATTGTCACATATATGAAAGAATGAATATATCATGATTTTGAGCATAGCTTTGATGTGGTTGGTTGATTAATGATAGGTGAAGAAAGCTTGGAGAAATGTTGAAGCAAGAAGGAATGGCTAGGAGGAAGAGAGGATAAAAAGTTTGAGCAAAAGTTTGCCTCAAACTTTAGCTCAAACTTTTGGAATAAGTGAAAATGAACCAGGGAGCAAAAAGCTTGACCAAAAAGTTTGCCTCAAACTTTTGCGCAAACTTTTGGGAGAAAAGCTTGAGCCAATGTTTGCCTCAAACTTTTTGGCAAACGTTGGCATCACAAATCAACACCCTGGAGAGCAAAAGTTTGCGCCAACGTTTGCCTCAAACTTTTTGGCAAACGTTGGCGCCATGAGTGTGCAACGGGGAGCCAACGTTTGAGCAAAAGTTTGACCCCAAACTTTGGCCCAAACGTTGGTAGCAGCAAGGATGGGTGACTGATATGAAAAGTCCTCAAACTTTTACTCAAGCTTTCATGATTCCAAACCCGGTTCACTTTGGTTCTCTCCCCAACTCCAAGAGCAATCAACCAAGGCCTCTATCTACCCAATTCCATCACGAGCAAAGGCCCAATTCAAGGCTTGAAGACCAATTGAAGAAAGTGTATAAATAGCATAGGATTTAAGTTTTAGGGAGTTTTCCTTTTCGGTTTTGGATTGAGGGCACTTAGTAGAGAGCTCACTTTAAATTTTAGCATTGTTGTTTTTAATTCAAGGGAATTTGGGAGGAGAATCGATCTCTCTTCTTCCTTGTTCTTGCTCGAATACTCTTTACTTTTCTTGCTTCGGATCTTGGGTGGAGAATTGAAGAACTTCTGTTTCAATCTCACCTTGGGATCTTGTTTAATTTTACTGCACAATTGAATTTCCGTTTCGGTTAATTGCTTCTTCATCTACTTTCTCTGCAATCTTCATTTTCTTTGCAATTGTTCTTGGTGGATCTAGGAAGTCATTGAGATCTAGACTTGGTTATCTAGTCTCTTGGGTCCTGAGATCTGAATTCCAATTTTACATTCTTTGTTTAATGCTTTTCAATCTCATTTACATTTCTGTTTTTAGATCCGATTCAATCCAAGTTATCTTCTACTTCTCTGTTTGTTGCAATTTACTTTTCCTTGTTTAATTTCTGCAAATCCAATTCCCAATTCCCTTTATAATTCAAGCCATTTACATTTCTTGCAATTTAAAATTCTGCAATTTAATTTCTTATTCTTTAAGATTCAGCACTTTAAATTTCAGTTCTCTTTAATTTCATGCAATTTACCCATTCCCTTTACTTTCCATGCAATTTAAATTCTGTTAATCACAAATCTCTCAACCAAATCTTGATTTGCTTGACTAAACCAACCACTAAACTAAAATTGCTCAATCCTTCAATCCCTGTGGGATCGACCTCACTCCCGTGAGTTATTATTATTTGATGCGACCCGGTGCACTTGCCGGTTGGATTTGTGTGTTGGAAATTCGTTTTCCGCAAAAACACCATCAAGTTTTTGGCGCCGTTGCTGGGGATTGAATTAGATTGACAATGATTAAGTAAGGTGGTGGTTTAGATTAAGCACTTTTTCTTTATTTTCCTAAGCACATTAACTGTTTAACACATTGTGTCACCTAACCCTCTAACCACATTCTAGCATTAGAATGTCCATGTTTCATTTAGTTTGTTTGTGATTCTTGCAGGTCATGGAGGCTGAGGTGCGTGAAGAGGGAGTAAGCAACAATACCCAGCCTGTAAGAAGGGTGTTGGCCTCTTACATTATCCCCAATGCAAGAAACTGTGGGAGTAGCATACTCACTCCTAACGTTCATGCGAATAATTTTGAGTTGAAGCCACAACTCATCACCTTGGTTCAAAACAATTGTTCTTATGGAGGAGGACCACTTGAAGATCCAAATCAACACTTGTCTACTTTCTTGAGGATTTGTGACACTGTCAAAACCAATGGAGTGTAAAACCCGGTTAATTAACGGCTAATTAACCCATAAATGAGAATTTATTCTAGAAAGCCTAAAATGTGATTTTTATGGCTAAATGTGATAGAGGAGACTGAGACGAGAATTTTGGTACCAATTTTATAGAATTCGGACCAAGATTAGACCGAATGGGCCAAACCGGGCCAATTGGACCCAAAGTGGGCCCTTGGCCCAACATAACTTAACCAAAACCCTAGTTTTCAGCACTCTCTCTCCTCATTTGTTACACACACAAGCTGAAATTAGAGAGAAAGGGAGGAAGAACACTCTCTCAAGTTCTCTCCCTTGGTTGATCTTCAAACCATCATAACTTTTGATCTAGAGCTCCGATTGTCGCTCCGTTTGCGGCCACGCGTTCACCGCGGAGAGCTCTACAAAAACCATACAACCAATCTTGAGGTAAGTCACGTGTTTCTGTTCGAAATCTCAGCCCTTATTTTCGAGTTTCATGGGTGAAATGTTGAGATTTTGGGTTCTTTGATGTTATAGGACCCAACTCTCTTGAAGGAGAAGGTTAATCTTGTCTCCTTGGACCTTGGGTGTGGTAAGGTTCTTAACCCTAGTGTAATTTTGTTGTTTTATGATGTTTGGGTTTTGAGATGTTGTGTATGGGTATGAAGGTTGTGGCTTAGGTTGTGTGTGTGGATATTGGAGCTTGATTGGTGATTTTGAAAAGCTTGGAAAGGGTTTGGTGGTGAAAAATCTGTTCTTGGAGGTTTTGAGGCCTTGAGAGCTTGTGGATAAGTGGTTTGGAAGTGCTCCGGTGGAGCTTGGGAAAATCGGCTAAGGTATGGTTTCGGTTTCCCGTATCTAATATGTAATATGGTAGGAAATACTTAGGCTAGAGGCCCTAAGATAGGCATTGAATGGTTGATGTTGTTGAATGATTGAGATATATGATGTGGTCATATATGTGATGATGATTAATGATGCCTTGATTGTATGATGTATGAGAAATATGCATGTTGTGATATATGCTTGATGATTGGTTATGGTTGAATTATGGGTTGGACCATGTTGATGGTGAGTATGATATTGATTGTGTACAATGATGATTTATTGGAATTGGTGTTGTTGAGAATTGGCATGAGTAAGAGTATATGATATGTCAATATATTTGAGTTTGAGCCACTTGGGTGAAGTGGGTTAGAATGATGAGATAGTGATTTTGTATATTGTGGTAAAATCTCAATGTGTGAGTTGAGGAGGCTTGATGTTGAAATTGATATATTTTGATTGATTTCAAAGAAAAGGGATGAAAATGGCATGTTTTGATTGATTTTGAAAAGAGTTGGAAATGGCTTGTTTGAAAATGGCACTTTGTGGTTTTTATGAAAAATATGGTTTTTGGTTATACTTTGATGGGACATAACTTGGACTACGGATCTCAGTTTTGTGCCAAATCTGTTTAGAAATGAAATTGGATCTGGGATGTCCATGTCGTTCGAAGAACGGGTGAAAAATGATTTAAAATGAGAAAGTTATGTCCGTTGGAAGATTGGGGTTTAAATTGGTGAATTCTGCAGCTTTTAACGTAGAAAATTTTTAGCAGAATGACCCCTTGCGCGTGGGTGCACTTGGCGCGTGCGCACCGTCCTTCCCGAAAATGCCATACACGCGTACGCGTGATGTGCGCGGGCGCGCCGATGGTGCTGCACCCAATGCCCAGCCATTTTCCAGAGAGTTATGCCAGAAATGTGCTAGTGTTGTGCCTGGGGCACGAGAACACCCACGCGTACGCGTGGTTGACGCTTACGCGTCGATTGGCAAATTTTTAATCCACGCGTTAGCGTGCATGACGCTTGCGCGTCGATGAAGTTTTTGAGGCCATCCACGCGTGCGCGTGGAGTGCGCGTATGCGCGGACCTGTTTTCATCCCAAAGTTGATTTTTGAGTTTTAAAAGCCAAATTTCATACTTCTAAGCCTCCGATCTCACCACTTATATCTTAAATCATTATGATATGCCTAGCTATTAGAAAAGGGCTAGTGAATGAGGTAACTTGCGAGTGAAGCAAGGGGAAAATGAATAATCAATGAGGATCATTGATGATTATGTGAGATGGGGAGGATGGTGGTGGAAGTGCTTGTTATGCCATTGGCCGAAGGGCCGTAATTGTTTATGAATTGGCTGGTTCTGGATTGAACCGTGAGCCGGAATAGCTGTGTATGCTATGAATATTGGCTGGTTATGGATTTAACCGTGAGCCGAATGGCTGATATGGATGTTTATGCTGAATTATTGATAATTTTGATTTGCACTTCCACTATCTGAGATACGAGTTCCCTGAGCAGTAGCAGTGGCTAGCCACCACGTGCTCCAGGTTGAGACTTGATACTCTGTTGACCCTATGTCATAAGTGTGGCCGGGCACTGTGAAAGACCCGGATGAGCTCGCCCCCGTAAATATTCACCAGTGAGGGTGATGGATATAGATCATGATTATGATCAAGTTTATGACGAGTATAACTCGAGTTGGGGATGCGTGACAGAGGGACAGTCCAATGGTTAGCGACCAGGACTTGTCGGGTTGGCTCTATAACCGACAAGATGATATCATCAGCCACTAGGGACAGGCATTCATCATATGCATACTATATGAATTGTTTGAGATTGCCTATTTGACTGCATATTACTTGCTAATTGTCTAAATGCCTTACTTGTTCCTAATTGTATATTTCTTGTCTAATATAACTGTGTTTTCTATATTATACTCCTGTTGGTGGTTGGGAGGTTTGAAGGAATTGGAAAGGGAAGTATTAGTTAGACTGAAGTATCTTTAGTCAGATGCCCTTTATGGTTTAGCTTGTTTATAAGCTTTGATATTCTCTGGAGGAAGTTCTAGGATTGCCTTTGGCTTTCCTCCATTATTATGTATTATATATGTGGAAGCTGTTACCATGCTGAGGACCTCTGGTTCTCACCCATGCGGATTTTGTGGTTTTCAGATGCAGGACGTGATGTTTCCCGTTGAGGCATGCTGGAGACTTCTATAATTGCGAAGATCCTTTGTTCTCGGGGCTATGTTTTGGTTTATATGTTTTGCTTAGATACTTTTATCTCCATTAAATAATACAAACTGTGATGACTCCTCTTATGGGAGATTTTGGAGAATAGGTTTTATGTATTTGTGTCCCTTTGGGTTTTCTTTGGGGTTTTCCTTATTTTTATCATATGTATATATATTGCTATGCTCAGACCGGTTATCTTCGCAGTCGGATTTTGAGTCTTGATATTCCTGTTTTTGACACTCCTCTGCTTATGTATAATCACGCGTTGGTTATCCTTGTTCGTTACGTTGTCGATCAGAGTGTTGTGCTTTAGAGTTGCGATTTTTTTTGTTTACCCCTTTTTCTACAAAGGCTCCTAGTTATAATCAATCATCCATACTACTATATGTACTAAATTTTTATTTTAGAGGTCGTAATACCTTGCCATCTCTGAATTATGACTTAAGCGTAAGACTCTGTATGGTGGGGTGTTACATTATGGTATCAGAGTAGTTCGTTCCTGTAGAGCCTGAGGGATGGACTGATTATGCTTCTGTGCATTCTCTGTGTGTGTGTGTTATGTGCTATTAGTATATCTGCTTGATATAATTGGCATAAACGTTCATGAGCATGCATTTGGGACTTTGAAGTACTAGACTTCCGATATTGAGACTGATCAACTTAATATCGATTGTTTGGTATGTATAGGAACCAGATGGCGCCTCGTGGACGCGGTAGAGGTAGTGCGAGAGGTCGTACGAATACTCGTGCACCGGAGAATAACCCTAATGACCCGGTGAACTTTATGATTGCGTTGGAGAACATGGCTGCTGTGATGCAAGCCACTGCTGAGGCTCTTGGCCAACAGATGAACAACCATGGTAATGATGGAGGTGGAGTTCAGGGCCCGATGACACTGGAAAACTTTTTGAAGGTTAATCCACCTAAGTTCAAGGGAACTACTAGTCCGACTGAGGCTGATACATGGTTTCAGGCTATAGAGCAAGCACTGCAAGCACAAGTGGTACCTGAAGGGCAGCGTGTCGAGTTTGCTACCTATATGCTTGTCGGTGAAGCGTCGCATTGGTGGCAAGGTATCCGACGTCTTCTGCAGCAGGGTGATGACTATATCACTTGGAATGTCTTCCAAGAGGAGTTCTATAAGAAGTACTTTTCGACTTCTGCTAGGACGGCTAAGGAACTTGAATTGTTACAGCTGAAGCAGGGTACTATGTCCATATCAGAGTATACTGACAAGTTTGAGGAGCTGTTCAGGTTCTCTCGTATGTGCCAAGGTACTCCGGTGGAATATGAGGAATGGAAGTGTGTTAAGTATGAAGGAGGACTCCGGAGTGATATCTTTAGTTCAGTGGGACCAATGGAGATTAGGACCTTCTCCGAGTTGGTAAACAAGTGTAGGGTTACTGAAGAGTGTGTAAAAAGGGCAACCGCTGAGAAAGAGATTCACAAAGGTTCATTCCCACATAATCGAAGGAAGAGCTTTGCACCTAGAGGCCCATCTTTCAAGAGGGGAAGCTCTTTCAGGAGGCCCAACAACAACAACAATTTCCAAGGGAAAAAGTTTGGGAAGCAGCCTCAAAATGATCAAGCTTGTACTAGATGTGGGAGTCACCATCCGGGAGCACCATGCAAGGCCGGATGGGGTTTGTGCTACACTTGTGGAAAGGCGGGGCATAAAGCCGCAAATTGTCCTGAGAGGCAGAAACAAGGTGCTGGAAAGGCACAACAGACTGGTCGGGTGTTCACCACTTCAGCTGTAGGAGCCGAGGGATCTGAGACACTTATTCGAGGTAACTGTGAAATGGCTGGACAAACTTTAAATGCTTTATTTGATTCGGGAGCATCGCATTCATTCATTGCATTTGAGAAAGCCCATGAGTTAGGATTGAAGATTGTAACTTTAGGATATGATCTAAGAGTGTACAATGCTACCCATGAAGCCATGGTAACTAGGCTAGGATGCCCGGAAGTTTCCTTTAGGTTCAAGCAGCGTGATTTTGTTCATAATTTAATCTGCTTACCGATGATTGGTCTTGATCTTATCTTGGGATTGGACTGGTTATCTAAGAACCATGTTCTGTTAGATTGTTCTACAAAGTCGGTGTACTTTATGCCGGAAGATACTGAAGGGCCGGTCGTGGTGAATAATTATTACTTGAATTCGATGATGGTGAACTGTTCCGGAACCGAATGTCAGGGTATCATGTTGTTAACCGCGGGCGTTTCGGGTGATGATCAAAGGTTGGAACAGATTCTGGTTGTGTGTGAGTTTCCGGAAGTGTTTCCTGATGATATTGATGAGTTTCCACCTAACCGAGAGGTTGAGTTTGCTATTGAATTGGTGCCCGGGGCGGGACCAATCTCAAGTGCTCCTTATAGGATGTCACCGTTAGAGATGAACGAGCTAAAGTCTCAGTTAGAGGATTTGTTGGGAAAGAATTTTATACAACCAAGTGTCTCTCCGTGGGGTGCTCCAGTGTTACTGGTAAAGAAGAAGGATGGGAGTATGCGGCTCTGTGTGGATTACAGGCAACTGAACAAGGTTATAATAAAGAATAAGTACCCATTGCTGAGGATTGATGATCTCATGGATCAGTTACAAGGAGCTGGAGTTTTTTCCAAGATCGATTTGCGATCCGGTTATCACCAGATAAGGGTGAGGGGTGAGGATATCCCTAAGACCGCTTTTAGGACTCGTTATGGTCATTACGAGTACACTGTAATGTCTTTCGGGTTGACGAACGCTCCTGCAGTGTTTATGGACTACATGAATAGAGTTTTCCGTCCGCTTTTGGATAAATTCGTTATTGTTTTCATTGATGACATACTGATTTATTCCAAGACTGAAGAAGAGCATGCGGAACACTTGAGGACCGTGTTGCAGATTCTAAAGGAGAAGAAACTCTATGCAAAACTGTCTAAGTGTGAGTTTTGGAAGAGTGAGGTGAAGTTTTTGGGTCACGTGGTGAGTAAGAAGGGAATAGCCGTAGATCCAACTAAGGTGGAGGCTGTGATGGATTGGAAGCAACCAACCACTGTAACAGAGATAAGGAGTTTTCTGGGTTTAGCTGGCTATTACCGAAGGTTTATCAAGGGCTTTTCACAGATAGCTTTGCCAATGACAAAGTTGACCCGCAAAGACACTCCGTTTGTTTGGACTCCTGAGTGCGAGGAGAGCTTTCAGACATTGAAGAAAAAGTTGACCACCGCACCTGTGTTAGTGTTACCTGAGCTGAACGAGCCATTTGAGGTGTATTGTGATGCCTCATTGAAGGGTTTAGGGTGCGTGCTGATGCAGCATCATAATGTGGTGGCGTATGCCTCACGACAGTTGAGACCTCATGAAGTTAGTTACCCTACGCACGATTTGGAACTCGCTGCGGTTGTGTTTGCCTTGAAGGTGTGGAGGCATTACCTCTATGGGGTTAAGTTCCAAGTTTTCTCTGATCATAAGAGCTTGAAGTACCTCTTTGATCAGAAAGAACTTAATATGAGGCAGAGAATGTGGATGGAATTGTTGAAGGACTACGACTTTGAGTTGCATTACCATCCGGGAAAGGCGAATGTAGTGGCGGATGCTTTAAGTCGAAAGTCATTATATGCGGCTTGGATGATGCTTCAAGAGGAGAAGTTGCTCAAGGGTTTTGAGAGTCTGAAAATTGGTGCTCGAGAAGTATCCGGAACCTTGTGTTTGAGCCGATTAGAGATCTCAAGTGATTTTAAGTCCGAACTCCTAAAGGCTCATCAAAATGATGAAGCGTTATGGAAGGTGTTACCGGCTATTGAGCAAGGAAAACAATGGAGAGTGTCGAAAGAAAAAGATGGGTTATGGAGATTCAAGGGTAGGATCATTGTGCCGGATGTTGGCACTTTGAGACAAGATATTTTAAAGGAGGCACAGAAAAGCGGATTCTCCATTCACCCGGGCAGTACTAAGATGTACCATGATTTAAAGGCAATGTTCTGGTGGCCGGGTTTGAAGAATGATGTGGCGGAATATGTTTCAAAGTGCGTAACTTGTCAAAAGGTGAAGATTGAACATCAAAGACCTTCCGGGATGTTGCAACCTTTAGAGATTCCACAATGGAAGTGGGAAAGTATTGCAATGGACTTTGTGTCTGGATTGCCAAGGACTAGGGCTGGTTTTGATGCTATTTGGGTGATTGTAGACCGACTGACGAAGTCAGCTCACTTTTTACCCATTCGGATGACCTACACCCTTGAAGAGCTAGCACGGTTATACATAAAGGAGATTGTGAGACTTCATGGTGTACCTGCTACTATAATCTCTGATAGAGATCCTCGTTTCACTTCAAGGTTTTGGGGTGCATTTCAGAAAGCTTTTGGTACCCGATTAAGCTTGAGCACGGCTTACCATCCTCAAACAGATGGTCAATCCGAGAGGACGATCCAAACACTAGAGGATATGTTGAGAGCTTGTGTTTTGGACCAACCGGTGAGTTGGGATCGGTATATGCCATTAGTGGAGTTTGCATACAATAATAGTTATCATGCGAGCATCGGAATGGCTCCGTATGAGGCCTTGTATGGGAGGAAATGTCAATCTCCGCTATGTTGGTATGAAGCTGGAGAGAAAAGCTTGTTGGGGCCGGAAATGATAGCTGAGACTACTGAACAAGTCAAGAAAATCCGTGATAGGATGCTTACGGCGCAGAGTCGTCAAAAGAGTTACGCCGATCAGAGGCGAAAGCCCTTAGAGTTTGAGGAAGGAGACCATGTTCTCCTTAAGGTTACTCCGACTACGGGAATAAGTAGGGCAATTAAGGCAAAGAAGTTGAATCCTCGATACATTGGTCCATTTCAAATCTTAGAGAGGATTAGACCGGTGGCGTATCGGATGGCTCTACCACCTCATCTTTCGAACCTGCACGACGTGTTTCACGTGTCGCAGCTTCGGAAGTACACTCCTGATGCTAGCCATGTGTTGGAACCTGAGTCGGTTCAGTTGAGGGAAGATTTGACGCTTCCAGTGGCTCCAGTCAGAATTGATGATACTAGTATCAAACGGTTGCGTGGAAAAGAGGTTTCATTAGTCAAAGTGGCATGGAGTCGAGGCAGTGTTGAGGAACACACTTGGGAACTTGAGTCGGAGATGCGAACGGATTACCCGCATTTATTCCCAGGTAATTGCATTTGAATTTTGTGGGCAAAATTCCCAATTAGGTGGGTAGAATGTAAAACCCGGTTAATTAACGGCTAATTAACCCATAAATGAGAATTTATTCTAGAAAGTCTAAAATGTGATTTTTATGGCTAAATGTGATAGAGGAGACTGAGACGAGAATTTTGGTACCAATTTTATATAATTCGGACCAAGATTGGACCGAACGGGCCAAACCGGGCCAATTGGACCCAAAGTGGGCCCTTGGCCCAACATAACTTAACCAAAACCCTAGTTTTCAGCACTCTCTCTCCTCATTTGTTACACACACAAGCTGAAATTAGAGAGAAAGGGAGGAAGAACACTCTCTCAAGTTCTCTCCCTTGGTTGATCTTCAAACCATCATAACTTTTGATCTAGAGCTCCGATTGTCGCTCCGTTTGCGGCCACGCGTTCACCGCGGAGAGCTCTACAAAAACCATACAACCAATCTTGAGGTAAGTCACGTGTTTCTGTTCGAAATCTCAGCCCTTATTTTCGAGTTTCATGGGTGAAATGTTGAGATTTTGGGTTCTTTGATGTTATAGGACCCAACTCTCTTGAAGGAGAAGGTTAATCTTGTCTCCTTGGACCTTGGGTGTGGTAAGGTTCTTAACCCTAGTGTAATTTTGTTGTTTTATGATGTTTGGGTTTTGAGATGTTGTGTATGGGTATGAAGGTTGTGGCTTAGGTTGTGTGTGTGGATATTGGAGCTTGATTGGTGATTTTGAAAAGCTTGGAAAGGGTTTGGTGGTGAAAAATCTGTTCTTGGAGGTTTTGAGGCCTTGAGAGCTTGTGGATAAGTGGTTTGGAAGTGCTCCGGTGGAGCTTGGGAAAATCGGCTAAGGTATGGTTTCGGTTTCCCGTATCTAATATGTAATATGGTAGGAAATACTTAGGCTAGAGGCCCTAAGATAGGCATTGAATGGTTGATGTTGTTGAATGATTGAGATATATGATGTGGTCATATATGTGATGATGATTAATGATGCCTTGATTGTATGATGTATGAGAAATATGCATGTTGTGATATATGCTTGATGATTGGTTATGGTTGAATTATGGGTTGGACCATGTTGATGGTGAGTATGATATTGATTGTGTACAATGATGATTTATTGGAATTGGTGTTGTTGAGAATTGGCATGAGTAAGAGTATATGATATGTCAATATATTTGAGTTTGAGCCACTTGGGTGAAGTGGGTTAGAATGATGAGATAGTGATTTTGTATATTGTGGTAAAATCTCAATGTGTGAGTTGAGGAGGCTTGATGTTGAAATTGATATATTTTGATTGATTTCAAAGAAAAGGGATGAAAATGGCATGTTTTGATTGATTTTGAAAAGAGTTGGAAATGGCTTGTTTGAAAATGGCACTTTGTGGTTTTTATGAAAAATATGGTTTTTGGTTATACTTTGATGGGACATAACTTGGACTACGGATCTCTGTTTTGTGCCAAATCTGTTTAGAAATGAAATTGGATCCGGGATGTCCATGCCGTTCGAAGAACGGGTGAAAAACGATTTAAAATGAGAAAGTTATGTCCGTTGGAAGATTGGGGTTTAAATTGGTGAATTCTGCAGCTTTTAACGTAGAAAATTTTTAGCAGAATGACCCCTTGCGCGTGGGCGCACTTGGCGCGTGCGCGCCGTCCTTCCCGAAAATGCCATACACGCGTATGCGTGATGTGCACGGGCGCGCCGATGGTGCTGCACCCAATGCCCAGCCATTTTCCAGAGAGTTATGCCAGAAATGTGCTAGTGTTGTGCCTGGGGCACGAGAACACCCACGCGTACGCGTGGTTGACGCTTATGCGTCGATTGGCAAATTTTTAATCCACGCGTTAGCGTGCATGACGCTTGCGCGTCGATGAAGTTTTTGAGGCCATCCACGCGTGCGCGTGGAGTGCGCGTACGCGCGGACCTGTTTTCATCCCAAAGTTGATTTTTGAGTTTTAAAAGCCAAATTTCATACTTCTAAGCCTCCGATCTCACCACTTATATCTTAAATCATTATGATATGCCTAGCTATTAGAAAAGGGCTAGTGAATGAGGTAACTTGCGAGTGAAGCAAGGGGAAAATGAATAATCAATGAGGATCATTGATGATTATGTGAGATGGGGAGGATGGTGGTGGAAGTGCTTGTTATGCCATTGGCCGAAGGGCCGTAATTGTTTATGAATTGGCTGGTTCTGGATTGAACCGTGAGCCGGAATAGCTGTGTATGCTATGAATATTGGCTGGTTATGGATTTAACCGTGAGCCGAATGGCTGATATGGATGTTGATCCATGGATGAGAATTCATGCATGTTTATGCTGAATTATTGATAATTGTGATTTGCACTTCCACTATCTGAGATACGAGTTCCCTGGGCAGTAGCAGTGGCTAGCCACCACGTGCTCCAGGTTGAGACTTGATACTCTGTTGACCCTATGTCATAAGTGTGGCCGGGCACTGTGAAAGACCCGGATGAGCTCGCCCCCGTAAATATTCACTAGTGAGGGTGATGGATATAGATCATGATTATGATCAAGTTTATGACGAGTATAACTCGAGTTGGGGATGCGTGACAGAGGGACAGTCCAATGGTTAGCGACCAGGACTTGTCGGGTTGGCTCTATAACCGACAAGATGATATCATCAGCCACTAGGGACAGGCATTCATCATATGCATACTATATGAATTGTTTGAGATTGCCTATTTGACTGCATATTACTTGCTAATTGTCTAAATGCCTTACTTGTTCCTAATTGTATATTTCTTGTCTAATATAACTGTGTTTGCTATATTATACTCCTGTTGGTGGTTGGGAGGTTTGAAGGAATTGGAAAGGGAAGTATTAGTTAGACTGAAGTATCTTTAGTCAGATGCCCTTTATGGTTTAGCTTGTTTATAAGCTTTGATATTCTCTGGAGGAAGTTCTAGGATTGCCTTTGGCTTTCCTCCATTATTATGTATTATATATGTGGAAGCTGTTACCATGCTGAGGACCTCTGGTTCTCACCCATGCGGATTTTGTGGTTTTCAGATGCAGGACGTGATGTTTCCCGTTGAGGCATGCTGGAGACTTCTATAATTGCGAAGATCCTTTGTTCTCGGGGCTATGTTTTGGTTTATATGTTTTGCTTAGATACTTTTATCTCCATTAAATAATACAAACTGTGATGACTCCTCTTATGGGCGATTTTGGAGAATAGGTTTTATGTATTTGTGTCCCTTTGGGTTTCCTTTGGGGTTTTCCTTATTTTTATCATATGTATATATATTGCTATGCTCGGACCGGTTATCTTCGCAGCCGGATTTTGAGTCTTGATATTCCTGTTTTTGACACTCCTCTGCTTATGTATAATCACGCGTTGGTTATCCTTGTTCGTTACGTTGTCGATCGGAGTGTTGTGCTTTAGAGTTGCGATTTTTTTTTGTTTACCCCTTTTTCTACAAAGGCTCCTAGTTATAATCAATCATCCATACTACTATATGTACTAAATTTTTATTTTAGAGGTCGTAATACCTTGCCATCTCTGAATTATGACTTAAGCGTAAGACTCTGTATGGTGGGGTGTTACACATCCTGACATCTACAAGCTGCTATTATTTCCATTTTCTCTCAGAGACAAAGCTACTCAATGGTTGGAATCCTTCCCAAGGGACAGTATAGACAACTAGGATGATTTAGTGAGCAAGTTCCTTGCCAAATTTTACCCACCTCAAAGGGTTATTAGATTGAAGACTGAAGTACAAACATTCACACAAATGGATGCTGAACCCTTATATGAGGCATGGGAATGATACAAGGCTCTAATCAGGAGGTGTCCTCCTGAAATGTTCAATGAATGGGATAGGTTGCAGAATTTTTATGAAGGCTTGACATTGAAATCCCAGGAAGCATTGGATCACTCAGCTGGAGGCTCTTTGCAGCTCATGAAAACTACAGAGGAGGCCCAAAATCTCATTGATATGGTGGCTAACAACCAACATTTCTTTGCTCACCAAAGGCAATGCCAACCATCACAAAGGAAAGGAGTGATAGAGTTGGAAGGAGTGGACTCAATTCTAGCTCAAAACAAAATGATGCAGCAGCAAATTCAACAACAATTTGAGCAAATGGCTAAGAGAATTGATAGCCTCCAAGTTGCAACAGTTAATACAAGCCAATCATCAACCAAATGGGGACAAAATGAAGAAAACCAAGAAGATCAGCAGCAGGAACAACCTCAATATGTGCACAACCAAAGCTCTGGCCAAAATGAATTCTATGGTGACACCTACAATCCATCCTGGAAGAACCATCCAAACATAAGATGGGGAGATAACCACACTCAAAACCAGCAACCATGGCAAAGAAACTCAAACCAAAACAACTCAAGAAACAACCAAAACCACAACCAGCAGAACACTAACCCTAATCCATATAGAAAACCCCAAAACAACCACCCAAATTCTAGCTACTATCCACCCAATAACCAAACCAATAACCAAACCACTAACCAAAACACCTACCATCAACCTTCAACATCTCACACTTAGCCACAAGCGTCACAAGACACTCAAAGAATCTCCAATTTGGAGTTATTGATGGAAAAGATGATGAAGCACCAAGAGATAATGATGGAAAAACTCATGAAAAATCAAGAGATGGCAAAACAAGATCAGGAAGCAGCACGGAAGGATCAAGCCATAACAAGCAAAAACCAAGAAGCTACAATCAAAAACCAAGAGGCTTCAATCAGAAATCTTGAGAGGCATATGGAACAAATGGCTAAACAAATTGCAGAGATGGGTGAGAAGCAATCAAATACATCCATTATTGCTACTCAAGACCACCTAAGGGACAAAGGAAAAGCTACAAAATGGGAGGAGTGCAAAGCAATCACAGTGGGAAGTGAGAAGACTATGAAGAAGGAAGCCATCAATCAGAACAAACACAACAAAGAAGTTCCACAAGAAGAGACAGAGGGGAAAAGTAAAGAGGATCAAGAAACCAAAAATGCACAAATTTCAAAGGGATACAAGAACATCCTTGAATCACAACTACAAGAGAAGAGGGAAGAAGTGAATCCTTGTGTCCCCAAACTTCCATACCCTCAGAGGTTTAAAAAAGAAAACGAGGATAAGCAATACTCAAAATTCCTAGACATATTCAAGACACTCAGCATCAATATTCCTTTCTTAGAAGCACTTGAACAGATGCCATTGTATGCCAAATTTATGAAAGAATTACTGATGTGCGGAAAACGATCCGACACAAAACTCACCGGCAAGTGCACCGGGTCGCATCAAGTAATAAAAACTCACGGGAGTGAGGTCGATCCCACAGGGATTGAAGGATTGAGCAATTTTGGTTTAGTGGTTGATTTAGTCAAGCAAATCAAGATTTGGTTGAGTGATTTGTGATTTGCAGAAATTAAATTGCATTGAAAGTAAAAGGAATGTGTAAATTGCATGAAATTAAAGAGGGCAAGAAATTAAAGTGCTGAATCTTAAAGAACAAGAAATTAAATGGCGAAAACTTAGAATGCAAGAAATGTAGATTGCGGAATTTTAAAGTGCAAGGAATGTAAACGGCTGGAATTGTAAAGGGGATTGGGGATTGGATTTGCAGAATTTAAACAAGGAAAATTAAATTGCATCAAACAGAAGAGTAAAAGAGGGTTTGGGTTGAATCGGATCTGAAGCAAAACAAGTAAATGAACATGAAAAGCAAAAACAGAATGTAAACTTTGGAATCAGATCTCAGGACCCAGAGACTAGAAAACCAAGTCTAGATCTCAATGCCTTCCTAGATCCAACAAGAACAATTGCAAGGGAAATGTAAATTTGCAAAGAAAGTAGATGAAGAGCAATTAACCGAAACTGAAATTCAATTAAGCAGTAAATAAACAGAGAGATCCAAGGATGAGATTGAAACAGAATTTCTTCAATTCTCCAACCCAAGATCCAAGACAATTGTAATTGAAATTGAAAGCAATAAAACTAAGAGGAAGAGAAGTGAATTCTCCTTCCCCGAGACTAAGAAATTAAAGATCACTCAATACCAAAAGCTCTCCGAAAACTATTCTAAAAACTAAAAGGGAAAGCTCCCTATGAAAACTAAAAAGAAAGCTTTTCGAAAACTTGAATTCTCTCCTATTTATACACTTTCTTCAAATGATCTTCAAGCCTTGAGTTGGGCCTTTGCTCTTGGTGGAATTGGGTTGAGAGAGGCCTTGGTTGATTGCTCTTGGAGTTTGGAGAGGAATCAAAGTGAACCAATTGAACCGGGTTGGAGTTTTGCAAAAGTTTGAGTAAAAGTTTGAGGCTAACTTTTACTCCAACTTTTCACCTCAGCTTCCTCATTTTGCTGATACCAACGTTGGTGCAAAAGTTAGGGGTCTAACTTTTGCTCCAACGTTGGCCTTCCTTAGTGCACTTATGGCGCCAACGTTAGCCCAAAAGTTAGAGGCTAACGTTGGCGCAAACTTTTGCTCCCCCTTTGTGATTTTCATGCGCCAACGTTAGCCAAAAAGTTAGGGGCTAACGTTGGCGCAAACTTTTGGTGCCCAGGGAGAGTTTTGCATGTGCTAACGTTAGCCCAAAAGTTTGTGCAAAAGTTTGAGGCTAACTTTTGGTCCAGCTTTTTGCTTCCTGGTTCATTTTCACTTATTCCAAAAGTTTGAGCTAAAGTTTGAGGCAAACTTTTGCTCAAACTTTTTGTCCTCTCTTCCTCCTAGCCATTCCTTCTTGCTTCAACCTTTCTCCAAGCCTTCTTCACCTATCATTAATCAACCAAACACATCAAAGCTATGCTCAAAATCATGAGATATTCATTCTTTCACAATATGTAACAAATATAGCATAAAACCTCATGAAATTGCATTAATTCATCTATGGTTGATTCAATCAAAGGAAGCATGAAAATCTGCCCAAATTGGCTTGCTTAGTCCTCAAGAAAGTGCATAATTCAAGTAAAAACAAAAGAAAAAGACTAGTAAAACTAGGCTAAGATGACTTGTCATCAATTACTCACAAAGAAAAGATCCCTGAAGGAAGGACAAATTGTTGAGATGACAAAGGAATGTAGTGCTATCCTCCAAAGAGAGTTGCCAGAGATGAAAGATGATCCTGGAAGTTTTTACATACCTTGCACCATAGGAAACATAATAATTGAGAAGTCATTCTGTGACCTCGATGCAAGCATAAACTTGATGCCTTTGTCTCTAATGAGGAAGCTTAAAATTTCTGAGCTGAAGTCCACACGAATAGTTCTCCAAATGGCTGACAAATCCACTAAGCAAGCACTAGGAGTTGTGGAGAATGTGTTGGTAAAAGTGGGAAAATTTTTTCTCCCTGCTGACTTTGTTATCTCAGATATAGAAGAGGACCCTGACACTCCCATCATCCTGAGGAGGCCTTTCCTAGCTACGGGCAGAGCATTGATAGATGTTGAAAAAGGGGAATTGTTGCTGAGAGTGCATGATGAGCACCTAGCATTCCATGTTTTTAAAACCCTGCATGAGCCCACTCAAGAAGAAGATTGTATGAAGGATAAGGCCAGAGATCAAAGCTTGAAGGAGGCATTCAATGAGTCAAATCCAAGACTTCTAAATCCACGATTGAAAGAAGTAGAGATGGTGCAACAGACCAAAGAAATCAGGGAGGAACTAGATCCAAAACCCCCAGATGAGAACCTCAACACCCCAAATAAAGAACCACCAAGGCATGAATTATTGATGATTGGGTTTTTTGATGGTTTAGAATTTCACAAATGAATTCTCGTTGCAAGTATAGTTTCTAAACCAACAATAATCCTTTCATACAAAAGATTGTTTGTCACAAGTAACAAACCCCTAAAATTAATAACCGAAGTATTCAAACCTCGGGTCGTTCTCCCTAGGAATTGTAATAAAGTGTCTTGTTATTGGTTATGAGTTATTTTGGGGTTTTGGATAAGAAGCATGAAAAGTAAATGGCAATGAAAATAAACTAACAACTATAAAAGGCTCTTGGCAAGGTATGAAAATTAGAAGTCCTATCCTAGTTATCCTTCTCAATTGTGATGAGAATTGTTCATTGCTACCACTTAGTTAACCCTTACTAAATAAAGGAAAGTCAAGTGGATGAATTGACTTGAGCCATAAGTCCTAGCCAACTCCCAAGGAAAGACTAGCTTTAGTGTACTCTAAACCAATTAGCAATCTCTCCAATTACCAATCAACAAAGGAATTAGATAACTCAAGTGTCACTAATTACTCTACCTAAGCCAAGAGGAACAAAATCTAACTAATAGCTATAAGAGGCATTTCAACAAACACATAAAAGGCAATAAAAGTAAACAACATAAATTGCAAGAATTAAAGAGAGATCTAACTACAAAGGCAAGAGATCAATAATGGAAAAGCAAAGAGGAACAATTATTATGAATTACCTCTTATTGAATTGAAAGAAAATGGAAGGAACAATAGTAGATCTACAACAAAACATAAGAACAACGTAAAGGAAATTACAATAAAAGAATGGAAGAAGAATGAATGTAACAACAAGGCATTGAGATGTAGAAGTAGAAGAAAGCAAAGATTAAAACCTAGATCTAAGAACTAATCCTAATCCTAATTCTAATTCTAGAGAGAAGTGAGAGCTTCTCTCTCTAGAAACTACTTCTAACTACTAAACTATGCTAATGGTAACTAGATTTTTTCATCCCTCTTCAATCCTTGACTTAAATAGCATCAGAAATGAGTTGGATTGGGCCCACAAGGCTCCTAAAACCGCTGGGGACGATTTCATTAAAGTGGGCCACAGACAGAATCGGTGCGCGCGCGCAAAGTGCGCGTGTGCACCCCTGAACGCGAAGCAACATATGGCAAAATTTATATCATTTCGAAGCCCTGAATGTTAGCTTTCCAACCCAACTAGAACCGCATCATTTGGACCTCGGTAGCTCAAGTTATGGTCAATTAAGTGCGAAGAGGTCAGGCTTGACAGCTTTTTGGTTCCATCATTTCTTCATGAGTTCTCCAACTTTACATGCTTTTTCTTCATTCCCTTGATCCAATCTTTGCCTCCTAAATCTGAAATCACTTAACACACATATCAAGGCATCTAATAGAATCAAGGTGAATTAAATTTAGCTATTTTAGGTCCTAAAAGCATGTTTTCACTCTTAAGCACAATTAAAGGAGAATATACAAAACCATGCTATTTTATTGGATAAATGTGGGTAAAAGGTCATAAAATCCCTTAAATCAAGCACAAGATAAACCCTACAAATGGGGTTTGTCAACCTCCCCACACTTAAACCAAGCATGTCCTCATGCTTAAGCCAAGAGAAAGCAAAGGGCATCAAAATTTATTCAATGTAAACTAACTAAATGCAATCTACCTATATGCAACTATCTACATGAATACAATTGCTTGGTCAAAATAAATTAATTTCCAAGAAGCATATATAAGCACAAGGGCAAAAGGTATTAACAACCATGCCAAACCACAATTGAATTGAGCTATTAAATATTTTTACAAACTTGCATGAAAGGAGATGATCATTGGTGGAAACATGTAATTGAGCATCAAACCCTCACCGGATGTATTTGCACTCTATTCACTCAAGTGTTTAGGGTTGATTCACTCAATTCTCTCCTAATCATGCTTTCTAAGATTTATTTTTCTTCTAACAATCGACATATATTTCATGCATGCATACAAGTATCATGAGGTCTTTTCTTTAGGTTGTAATGGGGCTAGGGTCAAGGTAGGATGCATATTTGGTTAAGTGAGTTTGAAATTTGAATCTTTGATAAGCTTAAACTTCCCACCTAACCTATGACATCCTATACAATTAAGTTCTAATCTAAAGGCTCTTGGTAAGGTATGAGAACTAGAAGTCCTATCCTAGTTATCTTTCTCAATTGTGATGAGAATTGTTCATTGCTCCCACTTAGTCAACCTCTAACCATGGAGGAAATTCAAGTGGATGAATCAATTTGATTCCTCAAGTCCTAATCAAATCCTAAAGGAAAGACTAGCTTTAGAGGCATTCAAATCAATTAGCAATCTCTCCAATTATCCATCAACAAAGGAATTAGAAAACTCAAGAGTCACCAATTACTCTATCTAGGCCAAGAGGGACAAAATCTACTCTAAAACCCAACCAAGCATTTCATCAAACACTTGGAAGGCATAAAAGGAAAACATAGTAAATCAACAACAAGAACAAAACTAACAACTATTATTGCAAAGAATTAACACAACAATCAAGGAAATCACAATTACCATGAATTACCTCAAATTGCATTATTGAAATGAAACTAAAAGAACAACAATCTATCCAAAACAAAATGAAGAATTACAATTATAGAAACACATAACTAGAAAGAGAGAGATGAGAAGATTGAGAATTGCTAAGAGAACATTGAATCAAAGCATGAATTAAACCTAGATCTAAGAAGAGAGATTAACCTAAACCTAATCCTAATTCTAATTCTAATTCTAGAGAGAAGTGAGAGCTTCTCTCTCTAGAAAACTAAACTAAAGCTAATCCTAATGAGTGTGTGTGTGTATGTGTTAGTGTTTTCAATCCCCTTCAATCCTTGACTTTTATGTGCATTTTGGCGCCAAAGTTGGTTGCTGAAACCTCTCCAAAATCGCCAGGCACGTGCTACATAAGTGAAGTCATGTGCCATCATCGGCGCGTGCGCGCATGGTATGCGTGCGCGTCGATGGCCTGTTTGCAATGTGCGCGCGAGCGCCTTGTGCGCGTACGCGTGCATGGCCTGGATCAGATCTTTGGCTTTTTGTGCTTCTCTTCACTTGTATGCTTCCTTCCTTGCTTCCTTTGATCCATGTCTAGCCTTTTTCATCCTGGGATTACTAGCAAACACATCAAGGCATCTTATGGAATCAAAGAGAAATTAGAATTCATCAAAATAAGGCTTAAAAAGCATGTTTTTACATTTAAGCATGAATATGGGAGAGATAACAAAACCATGCTAATTCATAGGCTAAATGTGACAAAAGGTTATCAAAATACTCTAAATTCAATACACAACAAACCGTCAAATTGGGGTTTGTCAACCTCCCCACACTTAAACCTTAGCATGTCCTCATGCTAAAATAAGAAGGAACTAAGGGGTATGACATTGAATGCAACTAAACTACATGAATCCTATCTAAATGCAACTACCTAAAATAAATGCAAATGCTTAACTCAAACACATCAAATTGCCAAGAGAGCATGTGTAAGCACAAGGGCTAGGCAATAGGAATTAATTCCAAACCACAATTGTGTTGAATTATCAAAAAGAATTTAAACTTGCAAGAATATAGATAATATGGGTGAGCACATGTGATTGAACTTTTGAACCCTCACCGGATATGTGTATCCGCTCTATTCACTCAAGTGTTTAAGGGTCAATTCACTCAATTCTCTTCTAATCAAGCTTTCCAAAATTTGATTTTCTTCTAACAATCAACATTTATTCAATGCATGCATACATTCATCATGAGGTCTTTCATTTAGGTTGTAATGGGGTTAGGGTCAAGGTAGGATCATTTATGGTTAAGTGGGCTAAGGTTTGAATCTTTGATTAGCATAGACTTCCCCACCTAACTATGTGATGACCTATACAAGTTCAAACTATTCTAACTACCCATTCTTCACTTTTTCACATACTCATGCATTTTCTTTTTCATTTCACAATACTTATGCATTGACTTTATTTGAACTTTACCTTGGGGCATTTTGTCCCCTTTTTTTTTTTGCTTTTCTTTTTCTTTCTTTTTCTATATACATTTTCTTTTCTTTTTTTTTCTTTTTTTTTATTTCCTTTTATTTTCATCATTTTTTTTTCTTTTGTCAAGCTATATACAAGAATATCAATGCACAAAGTCTATTCATTTAATCAATACATGAGTACGTACCCAATTCCTAAACATCAAAGTGTGCTACCCCTTTTATCCCCTCCAATGTTCCCAAGCCTCACCAACTTTGAATAATGAACACTCTCACTAGCCTAGGCTAATCAAAGATCCAAGTAAGGACTTTTCATTGGTTTTTCGCCTTGGGCTTGTAATGTGCTAAATTGAGAACAAGTTGGCTAAGCATAGGCTCAAAATTGGCTAACAACGGAGAATAAAAGGTTGGCTATTTGGGTGAGTGGCTAATGAAGTAATGGCCTCAATCATATAAATGCATAAATACAAGAAATAAACGGACATATAGAATCAAGCAAATCAAGGATTACAATCATAGAAAGAGAGCAATTTCACACAAGAAGGAAAATAAGTGGTTATAAAATGTAACCACATCAATAGGCTCAAGTCTCACAAGCTTGTGTTCTTAGTTCAATACATGCTTCACAAAGTATGGAATTCAAGCAAGTTTTACCAAAAATTTTCTTTTCAATCAATTGGGTTAATGCCCTATATTTAAACTCTTTGGGAAATTTCAATGTTTGAATAAGCATTGTTGTGATTAAAAGGTTCAAAAAATTTTTTCTTAGTTCACCCTTTTCTCTTTGTTTTTCACTTTAAAATCAATTTTTCATGTAAAAAGGGTAACTAAACAATTCAAGTATGATCTCTAATCACAACCACAAACTAAGAACAAAGATAAGCAAAATGTATAAAGAAAATAAAGATCCAACTAAAAGTACTAAATCTATCATCCAAAATATCTAAAATATCCAAAAGCATCAAGATAACTAAAATCCAAAATAAGCAATAAAAGTATCCCAAAGCAACTAAAAATGCATCCAAATATATACAAAATGTGCAAAATAAAATAACTAGGCTGAAAAAGTTCACCGGTTCCCAAATAATGCTACCGGTGCCCTCCCCACACTTAAAACCAAGCATCGTCCTCGATGCTAAACCGGAGGATCAGTGGGAGGTACAACGATAGGCTCAGGCTCTGACTGTGGGACCGGCTCCTCATGAATCTCCAGTGGCTCTGTAGTGGCAGGGGAATGCTGCTGAACCGGCGCCTCCGCAACCTCCTCCTGATGATCCTGATCATCGGAGGCCGGAGAGTCGGGAAGAGGGGGTAGCTCAAGGCCCTGGGCCACAAACATCTGGTCTATCCGATCCAAACGGCGTCTGATATGGCGCTTCTCACGCTCTAGGAACCGGAAAAGACGCTGGACGAGGAGGTAAGTGACGATTGGATTTTTGACGGTTTAGAATTTCACTAATGAAATCTCGTTGTAAAGTATAGTTTCTAAACCAAAAATAATCCTCTCATGCAAAAATTTTTTTGTCACTAAAACAAACCCCTAAATTTATAAACCGAAGTATTGAAACCTCGGGTCGTTCTCCCTAGGAATTACAATAGAGTGTCTTGTTATTGGTTGTGAGTTATTTTGGGGTTTTGATATGAAGCATGAAAGATAAATGGCAAGAAAGTAAACTAAGGCCTAAAAAGGTCTTGGCAAGGGTTGGTGGTCAAGGATCTCTATCCTAATCACTAATCACAATATGAGAATTGGCAAGGATTAATCTCATTAAATCATCCTCTAACTAGTGGTAAAGGAAAGTCAAATGAGCTATATCAATCCTAGTCCATAAGTCCTAACTCTCCACTAATTCAATTAGTGAGAACTAGAGTCAATGGCTCCCAATCATCAATCTCTTGGACATTAGTAACTTAAGAGGTCCTAAGTTACCTTTCCAAGCCAAGAGTATAAAATCCTACTCTAAAATCCAACCAAGCATTTCATCAAATACTTGGAAGGCATAAAAGGAAAACATAGTAAATCAACAACAAGAACAAAATCTAACAACAATTATTGAAAGGAATTAACAACACAAATCAAAAGGAACACAATTATTATGATTTACCTTGAATTGAATTGAAAGAGAAAGGAAGGAACAAAAGTGGATCTACAATCAAAGTATAAGAGCAACATAAAGGAAATTACAACAAAAGAATAGAGGAAGATGAATGTAGCAACAAGGAATTGAGAGATAGAAGTGGAAGAAAGCAAAGATTAAAACCTAGATCTAAGAACTAATCCTAATCCTAATCCTAATTCTAGAGAGAAGTGAGAGCTTCTCTCTCTAGAAACT
The DNA here is from genome assembly GCF_003086295.3 of Arachis hypogaea. NCBI lineage: Eukaryota > Viridiplantae > Streptophyta > Magnoliopsida > Fabales > Fabaceae > Arachis > Arachis hypogaea. Next base: position 388,490 of record NW_027255453.1, on the reverse strand, counting down.
AATTCTAACTACTAAACTAAACTAATGGTTAAAGGTTCAGTTGATTCCTCTTCAATCCTTGGCTTAAATAGCATTAGAAATGAGTTGGATTGGGCCCACAAGGCTTCTAAAATCGCTGGCCACATGTTGCATTAAGTGAACCAGATGGTAGCAACGGCGCGTGCGCGCCACCATACGTGTAGCAACTATGGCAAATCTTATATCGTTTCGAAGCCCCGGATGTTAGCTTTCCAACCCAACTAGAACCGCATCATTTGGACCTCTGTAGCTCAAGTTATGGTCAATTAAGTGCGAAGAGGTCAGGCTTGACAGCTTTTTGGTTCCATCATTTCTTCATGAGTTCTCCAACTTTACATGCTTTTTCTTCATTCCCTTGATCCAATCTTTGCCTCCTAAATCTGAAATCACTTAACACACATATCAAGGCATCTAATAGAATCAAGGTGAATTAAATTTAGCTATTTTAGGTCCTAAAAGCATGTTTTCACTCTTAAGCACAATTAAAGGAGAATATACAAAACCATGCTATTTTATTGGATAAATGTGGGTAAAAGGTCATAAAATCCCTTAAATCAAGCACAAGATAAACCCTACAAATGGGGTTTGTCAACCTCCCCACACTTAAACCAAGCATGTCCTCATGCTTAAGCCAAGAGAAAGCAAAGGGCATCAAAATTTATTCAATGTAAACTAACTAAATGCAATCTACCTATATGCAACTATCTACATGAATACAATTGCTTGGTCAAAATAAATTAATTTCCAAGAAGCATATATAAGCACAAGGGCAAAAGGTATTAACAACCATGCCAAACCACAATTGAATTGAGCTATTAAATATTTTTACAAACTTGCATGAAAGGAGATGATCATTGGTGGAAACATGTAATTGAGCATCAAACCCTCACCGGATGTATTTGCACTCTATTCACTCAAGTGTTTAGGGTTGATTCACTCAATTCTCTCCTAATCATGCTTTCTAAGATTTATTTTTCTTCTAACAATCGACATATATTTCATGCATGCATACAAGTATCATGAGGTCTTTTCTTTAGGTTGTAATGGGGCTAGGGTCAAGGTAGGATGCATATTTGGTTAAGTGAGTTTGAAATTTGAATATTTGATAAGCTTAAACTTCCCACCTAACCTATGACATCATATACAATTAAGTTCTAATCTAACTACCCATTCCTCACTTTTTCACATACTCATGTATTCCTTTTTAATTTCACAACACCTATGCATTGATTTTATTGGACTATACTTTGATTTGGGGCATTTCGTCCCCTTTTTATTTCTTTCTTTTTCTTTTTTTTTCCTTTCTTTTTTCTATTTTTTTCTTTTTTTCCATATTATTTTTCTTTTCTTTTTCTTTGTTTTTCTCATTTTTTTTTCTTTCTATGTACAAGAACCTCAATACATAAGGTTTTACATTTGATCAATACATGAGTATGTACCCAATTCCCAATATTTCCAATAATAATACAAAACTACCCTTTTATTCACCCAATGTCCCAAGGTTCCCACACTTGAATGATACTCACACACACTAGCCTAAGCTAATCAAAGATCCAAATAAGGACATTTATTGTTTTTCGCTTTAAGGCTTGTAATGTGCTAAATTAAAGAACAAGTGGGTTAATCGTAGGCTCAAATTGGCTAGCAATGGAAGATGAAAGGTAAGGCTATTTGGGTAAGTGAGTTAAATGAAATGATGGCCTCAATCATATAAATGCATGAATACATAAAATAATGGAAATAAAGAATCAAACAAAGCAAAGATTACAATCATAGAAAGAGAATAATGCACACAAGAAGGAAAAATAAGTGGTTATAAGATGTAACCACACCATTAGGCTCAAAACTCACAAGCTTGTGTTCTTAGCTCCAAACATGATCCACAAGATATATAATTCAAGCAAGTTCTATGAAAAGTTTTCACTCAAATCAATTGGTGCCCTATAGATAGAAATCTTGAAAAATTTCATTATTTTGACTAAGCTTATTGTGTATACATATGCAAAAATTAAGAAAATGCAAGTAAAAATCCTAAAATCTTAGAATGAAATGCAAAAGTGTTGGGATTAGAAACTTGTCACCCAAAATCGCCGACCGGTCGGACGACCTCCCCACACTTAAAAGTTTGCACCGTCCTCGGTGCACTCAAAGATGAGCAAGGGGGTATGGTGACTCTCCGGATTGCTACGTGTACTTAGTCTTGCTTCCGTTATTGCTTGTGGTGCATCATTTATGAAAAACAAAAATATAATACCATAAGATGAGAAGATATAAAAGCAAGGAAGCATACATTGTTGGAATGAGGTAAATCACTAGAAATGAGTGAGTGAATTAGTGTGACATTGATGACGACAAATAGGTGTGTGAATTCTAAATTGCGCAGTTTAGAACATACATTAGCATAAAAGTCATGTCACAAAAGAAGCATGTACATCACTTATCCTAGTGTGCTTGAGATGCTTTAAGTAAACTTGTAAGGTAAAACAAGCATTAGAGAAGCATGAAAGCATTCAAGTCAAACACATATGGATGCATATGATCATACAATACAATGCATTAAGGTAAATGCACAACATCATCCATCAAGAGGTTGCCTAATCGAGGAAAAAGATTCAAATTACATGGTGGCCAAATCATGCAATTCAAAAAAGTTACAAGCTCAAATGCAATTCTCATCACTTGGTATTCTTAAAAGGTAAGTGATGTGTGGAAAACGATCCAACACAAAACTCACCGGCAAGTGTACCGGGTCGCATCAAGTAATAATAACTCACATGAGTGAGGTCGATCCCACAGGGATTGAAGGATTGAGCAATTTTAGTTTAGTGGTTGATTTAGTCAAGCGAATTAAGTTTTGGTTGAGTGGGTTGTATTTAACAGAAGCTAAATTGCTTGGAATGTAAAGGGAGAGGGGAGAATTGCAGTAAATTAAAGGATAGGAAAGTAAAATAGACTGAATCTTAAAGGACAAGAAATTAAATGACTGAAACTTAAAGTGCAAGAAATGTAAATTGCAGTAACTTAAATGGCAAGAAATGTAAATTGCTTGAATGTAAAACTGGGATTGCAGAATCTAAACAAAGAGGAATTGAATTGCCACAGTTAATAGAGCAGAAATTGAATTAGAAACAATTAGAATTCAAACAGAAATTGAAGTTAAAGTGCAGCAGGGTTCACAGAAGAACCAACAAGGAAAATGGGATCTCAAGACTCAAGAGACTAGACAGCAAAGTCTAGATCTCAATTGCCTTCCCAGATCCAAGTCAACAAAGCAATTAACAAGAAATTGAAGAAGAAGCAGTAAAGGAAATCGAAATTAAACTCAATTGTGCAGAAAAGAATTAAAGAGATTTTGAATGGAGATTGAGACAGAATTTCCTCAATTCTTCACACCCAAAACTCAAAACAAGAAAAGTAAAAATGCCCAAGCAAGAACGAGGAAGAAGAGAGATCAATTCTCCTCCCCAATTCTCTGAAATCTCGGTCAAGTCTCTCTAAGAAAAGTTGCAAAAATTCCAAGCTCAAAGAAAGTGCAAAATTCAAAAGTAAATGAAAAAGGTAAAGGTCCTAATTACATCAAACTAGCTCCTATTTATACACTTTCTATTCTTGGATTTTGGGATTTGGATGGACTTTTGATTTGGTGAAGAAATGAATTAAATTGGATTTTTAATTCAATTTTTAGCCCAAAAACAATAGCTTCCAGGAGGCTGCTGATGTGCGGAAAACGATCCGACACAAAACTCACCGGCAAATATACCGGGTCGCATCAAGTAATAAAACTCACGGGAGTGAGGTCGATCCCACAGGGATTGAAGGATTGAGCAACTTTAGTTTAGTGGTTGAATTAGTCAAGCGAATCAAGTGTTGATTGTGTGAATTTGTGTTGACAGGAATTTAAATTGCAGAAAATGTAAAGGGGAATGGGTGAATTGCAGAAATTAAAGAGAACTGAAAGTAAAAGAGCTGAATCTTAAAGTGCAAGTAATGTAAATTGCAGAAACTTAAAGTGCAAGAAATATAAATGACTTGAAAATTAAAAGGGAAATGGGGATTGGATCTGCAGGAATCAAACAAGGAAATTAAAATAGAAACCAATAGATCTCAGGACCCAAGAGACTAGATAACTAAGTCTAGATCTCAATGCCTTCCTAGATCCAAATTCAAAAAAACAATTGCAAGAGAATTTAAGATCTAGCAGTGAAATAAAGGAATTCAAATATCAATTTCTCAAATATGCAGTAGCTCAAAACAGTGAGAGATCTCAAGGTGAGATTGAGACAGAATTTCCTCAATTCTCAACACCCAAGACTCAAGTGAAGATTTGCAGAAAAGAAAACAAGAAAACCCAGAGGAAGAGAATTCAATTCTCCTCCCAGAAACTCTCTCAAATGTCAAATGCTCTCTCCAAAAGTTCCTTAGCAAAAATCACCAAATCAAAAGCTCTTTCAAAACTTAAATTCTAATCTATTTATACACTTTCTTCTAATGATCTTCAAGCCTTGAATTAGGCCTTGGCCTTGATGGAATTGGGTTGCTAGTGGCCTCTGTTGATTGCTCTAGGTGTTGGGAAGAAATCCAATTATGAACCGGCCATGCAAGTCTCACGTTTGAGCCAACGTTTGAGGTCAAACGTTGACTCAAATGTTGCTGAGTGAACGATGAAGCAGAGGCCAAAGTTGCTGTCATCCACGTTTGGCCTAACGTTTGAGGTCAAACGTGAGCTCAAACGTGGATCCCCTATGCATTCTTTTTGGCCAACGTTTGGCCCAACGTTTGAAGTCAAACGTTGGCGCAAACGTGGCTCAATTAGCTCATCAATCAGGGGTGCTCTTCCATGCTCCTATTTGCCAAAATGTCGCCAACGTTTGACCCAACGTTTAAGGTCAAACGCTGGCTCAAACGTCATTGCCAAAAGCTCACTCTGCCTCCTCTTAGGTGCCAACGTTTGCCTCAACGTTTGAGGTCAAACGTTGGCGCAAACTTCATCTTCCAGGGGCGCCATTTTTCCTCCTTGTGGCGCCAACGTTTGCCTCAACGTTTGAGGTCAAACGTTGGCATCCAAAAGCTTCTTCTTCAGCCAACGTTTGCCTCAACGTTTGAGGTCAAACGTTGGCTCCAACGTTGCCTCCCAGGGGCTTCTTTTTCAGCCTCTTGCACCCTCCTTCCAAGCTTTGTTTCACCTATCATCAATCAATCAAAAACATCAAAGCTATGCTTCAAATCATGAGAATATTTCTCTTCCAAAATATATGACAATTATAACACAATATCTCATGAAAATGCATCATTTTATACATGATTGATTGAGTCAAAGATAACATGGATTTCAACCCAATTGGCTTACTTATGGCTTAAGAAAGTGCATAAAACTAATTAAAAACAAAGAAAAAGACTAGTAAAACTAGGCTAAGATGACTTGTCATTGATGTGTGGAAAACGATCCAACACAAAACTCACCGGCAAGTGCACCGGGTCGCATCAAGTAATAAAAACTCACGGGAGTGAGGTCGATCCCACAGGGATTGAAGGATTGAGCAATTTTAGTTTAGTGGTTGATTTAGTCAAGCGAATCAAGATTTGGTTGATTGATTGGTGATTTGCAGAATTTAAATTGCATTGAAAGTAAAGAGAACAGGAAATAAATTGCTGAATCTTAAATAACAAGAAATTAAATGGCAGAAACTTAGATTGCAAGGAATATAAATTGCAGAATCTTAAAGTGCAAGAAATGTAAATGGCTTGAAATGTAAAGGGGATTGGGGATTGGATTTGCAGAATTTAAACAAGGAAAAGTAAATTGCATCAAGTAGAGAAGTAGAAGAGGGTGTGGATGAAATCGGATCTGAAGCAGAAGAGTAAATGAACATGAAAAGCAATAAACAGAGAATTGGAAATTGGAAATTCAGATCTCAGGACCCAAGAGACTAGATAACCGAGTCTAGATCTCAATGCCTTCCCAGATCCAACAAGAACACTTGCAAAGAAATTGTAAATTGCAAAGAAAGTAGATGAAGAGCAATTAACAGAAATTTAAACTCAATTATGCAGTAAAGAAATAGAGAGATCCAAGGATGAGATTGAAACAGAATTTCTTCAATTCTCCAACCCAAGATCCAAGACAAAGTAATTGAAATTGAAAACAATAAAACTAAGAGGAAGGGAATTGAATTCTCCTTCCCCGAAACTAAGAAATTTAAGATCACTCGCTACCAAAAGCTCTCCGAAAAACTACTAAGCAAAACTAAAGGAAAACTAAAAAGAAGAGCTCCCCCAATAACTTGAATTCTATCTTATTTATACACTTTCTTCAAATGATCTTCAAGCCTTGGGTTGGGCCTTTGCTCTTGGTGGAATTGGGTTGAAAGAGGCCTTGATTGATTGCTCTTGGAGTTTGGGGAGGAACCAAAGTGAACCAATTGAACCGGGTTGGAGTTTTGCAAAAGTTGGAGTAAAAGTTTGAGCAAAAGTTAGGGGTCTAACTTTTGCTCCAACTTTTCATATCAGCTAGCCTCTTTTGCTGATACCAACGTTGGTGCAAAAGTTAGGGGTCTAACTTTTGCTCCAACGTTGGCCCTTCCTAGTGCACCTATGGCGCCAACGTTAGCCCAAAAGTTAGGGGTCTAACGTTGGCGCAAACTTTTGCTCCTCCCCTTGTATTTTCATGTGCCAACGTTAGCCCAAAAGTTAGGGGGCTAACGTTGGCGCAAACTTTTGGTGGCCAGGGAGGCTTTTCGCATGCCAACGTTAGCCCAAAAGTTAGGGGGCTAACGTTGGCGCAAACTTTTGGTGCCCAGGGGTGATCTTCATGTGCCAACGTTAGCCCAAAAGTTAGGGGTCTAACGTTGGCGCAAACTTTAGGTGCCCAGGGAGTGATTTTCAAGTTCTAACGTTAGCCCAAAAGTTAGGGGTCTAACTTTGAGGCTAACTTTTCACCCAAAAGTTTGTGCAAAAGTTTGAGGCTAACTTTAGGTCCAACTTTTTGCTTCCTGGTTCAATTTCACTTATTCCATTGTCCTCTCTTTACTCCTAGCTATTCCTTCTTGCTTCAACCTTTCTTCAAGCTTTCTTCACCTATCATTAATCAACCAAACACATCAAAGCTATGCTTAAAATCATGAGATATTCATTCTTTCACAATATGTGACAATTATAGCATAAAACCTCATGAAATAGCATGAATTCATACATGGTTGATTAAATCAAAGGAAACATGAAAATCTACCCAAATTGGCTTGCTTAGAGCTCAAGAAAGTGCATAATTCAAATGAAAACAAAAGAAAAAGGCTAGTGAAACTAGGCTAAGATGACCTGTCATCAGTCATCACAACACCAAACTTAAAACTTGCTTGTCCCCAAGCAAGAAGAGAATTATTGAGAAGAAAGAGTGAAAGAAGAAGAGGAGGCTAATGTTAGTAGAGGATTATTGGTAGCTCATGGGGTTTTATGCAGACATGTGACTACTCACTTCTTATTGACTTATAGGCCTAGAAGTTTCCCTCTAAGCATCAAGCAACACACTGCTATGACCTCTAATTATTCTTTTGTCCTTGTTTACTCAAAAATTTCTTTATAAGCTTTAATTCAGTGTCATGTGTAACAAGCTTCTTTTCTTTACTTGTGCTTGACACATTATTCACTTTAGACACTTGGCTTACATTCCTTCTTAGAGCATTGATGCCCAGCACCTCTTTGGGTCACTAAATGCCTTGTAGTTAGGTTGCTTTTGATGGTGGATTTTCAGTTGATAATCCCGGGTTAGTTAACCCAAGTTACCAAGTGTTAATGCACTCCAAAGAACTTAATAATCCAAGCAGATCCTAGTACAAAAACACCACAGGCATATGCTCTAAAGTTCAAGCTATTGGTGTCTAGCTTATTTCTTATTTCTTTTGTTCTTGTTGCTGCCATTTTTGGCTTTTCTTATTCCATTTTTTTTCTTTTTAGCCAAGGACTTTTTATTTATTTGAGATTCATAGACAATGAGCTACTTTTTACTTAAAAAAGAAAACATTCTATTCCTTTTATTCACTAAAAGTGAGTCACAACACACTCACACATACATACCTCCACTTACTATTATTTGACTCTTAGCTAACAATTAACCATGTTACTTCCTGTTTCAAACATTTCTTTTATTGAATTGAAAAGGCTTAGGGACAGAGCAAGCATTAATTAAGTGAAAGTAAACAAATAAGCACACACTTAGACTAGCTTACTTATTTTAGGAAAGATAAACATAAAGTAACACTTAAAATAACCACTAAAGATGCAAAGAGTACTTTAAACAAATAGGATGCATGCTTTTTCTTGTAGTGATGAACAAGGATTGAATCCACCTTTCATTTGTCATGCTTTTTCTTTCTTCTTGCATTTGCTTGGGAATTGGTGCCCTCTGTGTTGTTGGTTGCTTGCTTTGAAAAACAGTCACTGACTACCTTGCTTCCCTCTTCACTCATTTGTGGTTTTGGAAACACTTTCAGGATAATACTTTCCTTATGCATCCTAAGAGTTAATTCTCCTTGCTCTACGTCTATGATGGCCCTAGCAGTGGCCAAGAAAGGTCTCCCAAGTATGATAGAATCACTTTCATCCATATCTGAATCTAAAACCACAAAATCTGCAGGATATATGAATTTGTCCACCTTGACTAGAAGGTTTTCAATCACACCCCTGGGATGTACTATTGACTGATCCACCAATTCTAATGACATCTGTATTGGTTTCACCTTCTCTATGCCAAGCTTTTTCACTAAAGAGGATGGAATCAGATTTATGCTTGCTCCTAAATCACACATCCCCTTGTTGATAAATAGACTTCCAATTGTGCAAGGTAGGAAGAAACTCCCTGGATCTTCCAACTTGGAAGGGAGTCCTTTTCTGATGAGTGCACTGCATTCTTCAGTGAGGAGTATAGTCTCCTTCTCCAACCAGCTTCTTTTCTTGTTGATGAGTTCCTTCAAGAACTTGGCATATAAGGGCATCTGTTCCAATGCCTCAACCAAGGGAATGTTGATTTCCAACTTCTTGAAAGTTTCTAGGAATTTGCGGAAGTGTTGATCTTTGGTTTCTTTGTTGAACCTCTGTGGATATGGCAGTGGAGGGATGAGGTTCTTCTCCTTTTTCTGTTGTCCTTGAATTGCTTCTTCTTCTTTCTTTTTCTTTCTTTTATTTTGGACCTTTTTCTTTTGTCAAGTCTCATGAAATGTAACTCAAGTTCATATCACAAAGTCATGCCAACATTCAGCCTTATTCATAAATCAACTAATGAACCAGCACATACCACCACATAACCTCATTTTGTCTCCTATCATGCTAGACTTTTACTCTTTCTTCATTTCACAGTTATTTTTCTTTTATTCAAGCATGAGGGACAAAACATATAATTCAAGTAAGATGAAAGCGAATCAAGCACTTAGACTAGTAAGCCATAACAGCATGAAACCAAACAAACTTGCAGACAGTAAATGAATCTAAGAAGACACTAATCAACAGGGGACATTTGCACTTTCAATTAACATATTTGAACTAGAATCAGTCAGAGAACAATACAACCTCTTGGAGTCTATTTGTTTCCGCTGTGTCATCATCTTTGTTAGATTCCATGTCCTTCTTTTGTCCATGATGATGTATCTTTTCCTCCAAGAGATTGAATGACTTCCTACAAAAGATATTGAAAGTTGCTTGTTCCCCAAGCACTTGAGACACAGTTAGCATGCATGTATGCTTGTGATTCTGTGAACCTAAGTTGGTGTGGGAACACCAAACTTAGTTTCTTGCCTACTTCTATATGTAGCAAAATAAATACATGCATGAAACATCAAGTACTTTTATTAAGGAAATAAACTATGAACTAAGAAACAAACTACGAACTAGAAAATAACTAAAAACTAGAAACATGACAATTGTTAAGCAGTTTCTCTGATTGTTTGGAGCCGATACTGATCATGCTGAGGGTTCAATGTGTTCTTAATGAAATTTTTGGTGAAACACCAAACTTAGCATCCAACAGTCACCCCTGAACTATTTTGGTGTGCAACACCAAACTTAGCTCTTTGCAATACAGAGAAATCTACTTAACTCTTTTATTAAATTAGCTATGAAGAGAAAATTACCTCAGGTTGGGTTGCCTCCCAACAAGCGCTTCTTTATTGTCACTAGCTTGACATGTTGTTCTTTACTTTCTTCCTCTTCTTCCAGTTTGTTAAGAGGAATGACCTCAAGGGAGGAAAAGATTCAGATATTGCCCCCTGTCTTGGTCTCTCCTCAGCAAGCTTTATTTTGTTAATGACTTGATTAAGCTTGTTTGCTAGATCAAGGGACGGATTGCTTGTAGTTGACCTTCTCTTTTTCATGAATATTGTCCTTTGTAGCTTGGTCACATTCCTCTTCTCGGTGCTTTTGTTAATTGCCTTCACTTCCTTGAGTCCAAGTCTTGGTGGTTGTGTGATTGTTGCAGTGATTTCTTCATCAAGAGCTTTTTGCATTGGAGGTTCCATGGGCTTTTCCTCTTTGCACTTCTCTGCTTCAGTTGAGTGTGACTTCTCTTGATTGGCTTCCTCCTCTTCTTTTTCTTGATTTTCTATTAATTCCTTTGGGAGGGAATCTTTATGTTTCATTGTCACCTCAAGTAACTTTTGTGAATGTAAAATCCTTGGCTCATGTTTCTCATCCTTCGTAGCAATTCCACTTGACACAGGGACCTTTTGTTCTCGTTTTTCCACTTCCTCTCCCACAAATTTGTCTTCATCCTCACTGTTTGATGGTTCTAGGTTCACCCTTGTTTGCTCTAAGGGCCCATTCATCTTCTTGAGGATGATTTCTTTCTAGGATTGGGGTTGTGTGTATCTTTCCACGAGTTTTCTATGTATTTCAATGGCTTGAAGGTAATCCTCATCTGTTGGTTCAAGAGATGAAGGTTGAGAGAAATTTTGGTGACGTGGATGTGTTGTGGTGAAGTTTTGTTGAGGGGTGTGGAATGAGTTGTGTGATTGATGGGATGACTCGTATGGATTTTGGAGGAAACTTTGTGTTGAGGCATAATCAAGTGATGAAGAACTTTCAAATGAGAAACTGGGAAGTGAGGGTGGATGCTCTTTCATTCTTTGGTGATACTCCCACCCACCATGAGGATAATAATATGAATCATTTTGTGGTGGTGGTTGGTATCCCACATGATTCTCCTGCTCATCTTGTGTCTCTGAAGCAAATCTCCATGAGTTGGAGTGCTCAGAATGTGTATTCTCTTGGTGATATTCCCAGCCATCATTAGATGTTGGTGATGGTGGATGATATCCCATAAAATTTTGTTTGACCATAAGACGAGTTGAATTCCATTTGTATTTTGTAAACATCAATGAAATTTGAAATTCATGTCACATAGAAAGAATTTCTTAGTGAGGCAACAACTCAAACACCTTGGTTTCACTTTAAAACAGAGAATAAAAATAAAGAAAATGCTTGATCTAGACCACCACCTCACTTAATCATTGTCAATCTATTTCAATCCCCGGCAACGGCGCCAAAAACTTGATGTGCGCAAAACGATCCGACACAAAACTCATCGGCAAGTATACCGGGTCGCATCAAGTAATAAAACTCACGGGAGTGAGGTCGATCCCACAGGGATTGAAGGATTGAGCAACTTTAGTTTAGTGGTTGAATTAGTCAAGCGAATCAAGTGTTGATTGTGTGAATTTGTGTTGACAGGAATTTAAATTGCAGAAAATGTAAAGGGGAATGGGTGAATTACAGAAATTAAAGAGAACTGAAAGTAAAAGAGCTGAATCTTAAAGTGCAAGTAATGTAAATTGTAGAAACTTAAAGTGCAAGAAATATAAATGACTTGAAAATTAAAAGGGAAATGGGGATTGGATCTGCAGGAATCAAACAAGGAAATTAAAATAGAAACCAATAGATCTCAGGACCCAAGAGACTAGATAACTAAGTCTAGATCTCAATGCCTTCCTAGATCCAAATTCAAAAAAACAATTGCAAGAGAATTTAAGATCTAGCAGTGAAATAAAGGAATTCAAATATCAATTTCTCAAATATGCAGTAGCTCAAAACAGTGAGAGATCTCAAGGTGAGATTGAGACAGAATTTCCTCAATTCTCAACACCCAAGACTCAAGTGAAGATTTGCAGAAAAGAAAACAAGAAAACCCAGAGGAAGAGAATTCAATTCTCCTCCCAGAAACTCTCTCAAATGTCAAATGCTCTCTCCAAAAGTTCCTTAGCAAAAATCACCAAATCAAAAGCTCTTTCAAAACTTAAATTCTAATCTATTTATACACTTTCTTCTAATGATCTTCAAGCCTTGAATTGGGCCTTGGCCTTGATGGAATTGGGTTGCTAGTGGCCTCTGTTGATTGCTCTAGGTGTTGGGAAGAAATCCAATTATGAACCGGCCATGCAAGTCTCACGTTTGAGCCAACGTTTGAGGTCAAACGTTGCTGAGTTAACGATGAAGCAGAGGCCAAAGTTGCTGTTGATGAGTATTTTTGCGGAAAACAAATTTCCAACACACAAATCCAACCGGCAAGTGCACCGGGTCGCATCAAGTAATAAAAACTCACGGGAGTGAGGTCGATCCCACAGGGATTGAAGGATTGAGCAATTTTAGTTTAGTGGTTGATTTAGTCAAGCGAATCAAGATTTGGTTGATTGATTGGTGATTTGCAGAATTTAAATTGCATTGAAAGTAAAGAGAACAGGAAATAAATTGCTGAATCTTAAATAACAAGAAATTAAATGGCAGAAACTTAGATTGCAAGAAATATAAATTGCAGAATCTTAAAGTGCAAGAAATGTAAATGGCTTGAAATGTAAAGGGGATTGGGGATTGGATTTGCAGAATTTAAACAAGGAAAAGTAAATTGCATCAAGTAGAGAAGTAGAAGAGGGTGTGGATGAAATCAGATCTTGAAGCAGAGAAGTAAATGAACATGGAAAGCAGTAAACAGAATGTAAATTGGGAATTTAGATCTCAGGACCCAGAGACTAGAAAACCAAGTCTAGATCTCACTGCCTTCCTAGATCCAACAAGAACAATTGCAAGGGAATTGTAAATTGCAAAGAAAGTAGATGAGACGCAAGTAACAGAAATGGAAATTCAATTGCAGTGAAAATAAACAAGATCCAAGGTGAGATTGAAACAGAATTCCTTCAATTCTCCAACCCAAGATCCAAGACAGTTGTAATTGAAATTGAAAGCAATAAAACTAAGAGGAAGAGAATGGAATTCTCCTTCCCCCAAACTAAGAAATTAAAGATCACTCAATATCCAAAGCTCTCCGAAAACTATTCTGAAAATTCAAAAGGAAAGCTCTCCGAAGAACTTGAATTCTATCCTATTTATACACTTTCTTCAAATGATCTTCAAGCCTTGAGTTGGGCCTTTGCTCTTGGTGGAATTGGGTTGAAAGAGGCCTTGGTTGATTGCTCTTGGAGTTTGGAGAGGAACCAAAGTGAACCAATTGAACCGGGTTGGAATTTTGCAAAAGTTGGAGTAAAAGTTTGAGCAAAAGTTAGGGGTCTAACTTTTGCTCCAACTTTTCATATCAGCTAGCCTCTTTTGCTGATACCAACGTTGGTGCAAAAGTTAGGGGTCTAACTTTTGCTCCAACGTTGGCCCTTCCTAGTGCACCTATGGCGCCAACGTTAGCCCAAAAGTTAGGGGTCTAACGTTGGCGCAAACTTTTGCTCCTCCCCTTGTATTTTCATGTGCCAACGTTAGCCCAAAAGTTAGGGGGCTAACGTTGGCGCAAACTTTTGGTGGCCAGGGAGGCTTTTCTCATGCCAACGTTAGCCCAAAAGTTAGGGGGCTAACGTTGGCGCAAACTTTTGGTGCCCAGGGGTGATCTTCATGTGCCAACGTTAGCCCAAAAGTTAGGGGGCTAACGTTGGCGCAAACTTTAGGTGCCCAGGGAGTGATTTTCAAGTTCTAACGTTAGCCCAAAAGTTAGGGGTCTAACTTTGAGGCTAACTTTTCACCCAAAAGTTTGTGCAAAAGTTTGAGGCTAACTTTAGGTCCAACTTTTTGCTTCCTGGTTCAATTTCACTTATTCCATTGTCCTCTCTTTACTCCTAGCTATTCCTTCTTGCTTCAACCTTTCTTCAAGCTTTCTTCACCTATCATTCATCAACCAAACACATCAAAGCTATGCTCAAAATCATGAGATATTCATTCTATCCTAATATGCAACCATTATGGCATCAAATCTCGTGAAATAGCATGAATTCATACATAGTTGATTCAATCAAAGGAAGCATGAAAATCTACCCAAATTGGCTTGCTTAGAGCTCAAGAAAGTGCATAATTCAATTGAAAACAAAAGAAAAAGACTAGTGAAACTAGGCTAAGATGACTTGTCATTAGCTGTCATCCACGTTTGGCTCAACGTTTGAGGTCAAACGTGAGCTCAAACGTGGATCCCCTATGCATTCTTTTTGGCCAACGTTTGGCCCAACGTTTGAGGTCGAACGTTGGCGCAAACGTGGCTCAATTAGCTCATCAATCAGGGGTGCTCTTCCATGCTCCTATTTGCCAAAATGTCGCCAACGTTTGACCCAACGTTTGAGATCAAACGCTGGCTCAAACGTCATTGCCAAAAGCTCACTCTGCCTCCTCTTAGGTGCCAACGTTTGCCTCAACGTTTGAGGTCAAACGTTGGCGCAAACTTCATCTTCCAGGGGCGCCATTTTTCCTCCTTGTGGCGCCAATGTTTGCCTCAACGTTTGAGGTCAAACGTTGGCTCCAACGTTGGCATCCAAAAGCTTCTTCTTCAGCCAACGTTTGCCTCAACGTTTGAGGTCAAACGTTGGCTCCAACGTTGCCTCCCAGGGGCTTCTTTTTCAGCCTCTTGCACCCTCCTTCCAAGCTTTGTTTCACCTATCATCAATCAATCAAAAACATCAAAGCTATGCTTCAAATCATGAGAATATTTCTCTTCCAAAATATATGACAATTATAACACAATATCTCATGAAAATGCATCATTTTATACATGATTGATTGAGTCAAAGATAACATGGATTTCAACCCAATTGGCTTACTTATGGCTTAAGAAAGTGCATAAAACTAATTAAAAACAAAGAAAAAGACTAGTAAAACTAGGCTAAGATGACTTGTCATCAGCTGCCCTGCCCTCTTGTGGAGGGCAGGGCAGGATTTGGTGCTTGGTGCGTGCGTGGTGCGGGCGTGGTGCAGGCTTGGTGCGCAGGATGCTGCCCTGCCCTCGCGGAGGGCAGGGCGGAAAAATCTGGTGCGCCAGATTGGTGCTGTGGTGCGCTGCTGGTGCTGCCAGATGATGCTGCGGTGCGCCAGAATGGTGCCTTGGTGCGCCAGAATTGTGCCACAACAAAATGCTGCCCTGCCCTCGCGGAGGGCAGGGCAGTGTTTCCCCTTTGACGTCCCGAGTTCGAAACTTGGATGCTACACACGCTACCCATTTTCCTTGGCTTTCTTGGTACCAAAGTGAGGCTTAATTCCTTGCTTCCTCATGGTCCCGTGTTCAACTCTTGTGGCAAGCATTGTAGGCATTTTCCTTTGATTTTCTTCCCTTGGTGAGCCTGATACTGCCCTTGTGGAGGGCAGGGCAAGGTTTTGTTCTTCTTGATTCCAAGGCATAGATTCGTGCTCTGCCCTTGTAGTGGGCAGGGCAGAGTTGCCTTTCATGCTTTGTTCCCTTATGTTGCCCTTCTAGAGGGCAGTGTGCCCTTGTGAAGGGCAATGCTTGCTCCCTTCTTTACATGCGGCACACTTCTCCTTCTTTTGACCACGTTTTCTTCTCCTTGGGTCACGCTTTCTTAGGCCACGCTTTTCTCTTTTATTCTTTTCTTCACCTACAATAAACCAAAACAACCACTCCAAGTATCACTAAATTCACAAGGCTTATAAATCAATTAAAATTCAATTAAAATTAGCTTAAACCTCATGAGTTATCATTAATTTCATGGTGGTTGTTTGATTTAAAGAAGTTATGCATTTTCACTCCAAATTACTTACTTAGGATGCAAGAAAGTGCATAAAGACAAATAAAACAAGTGAAATTAGCTTGAAAAATGGGTATATGATGACTTGTCATCAGTAAGCATGAAAAACTCAAAACCACGTAGCAAAATATAACCTCAATTAAATAGTCCAACAAAGATTATCGAAAAATATTCATGCTAAAATAGTATTTAGGCAATAAGAGGTAACAATGTGTAGTAAACAAAGTCAATAATCCAACACTTATAATGAAAAGAGAGAAAATAAAATGAAAACTAAACTAAAACTAACTAACAAACTAACTAACTAACTAATTAACTAACTAAAATAAATGGTTATCCATGGTGTTTGGAAGTGTTGGATGAGGGGTAGGAGAAGGGAAGAAGAAAGGGGAAGGAAAGAAATGGAAAGAGGAGAAGAAAAGAAGTGGATGGAAGAAAGGGGATCCACACGTACGCACGCATGGCGCTGACAAACCCCAATTTGACGGTTTGTTTTGTATTGAATTTAGAGTATTTTTGATAACCTTTTGTCACATTTAGCCTATGAATTAGCATGGTTTTGTCATCTCTTCCATATTCGTGCTTAAGTGTAAAAACATGCTTTTTGAGCCTTATTTTGATGAATTCTAGTTTCTCTTTGATTCCACAAGATGCCTTGATGTGTTTGCTAGTAATCTCAGGTTGAAATAGGCTAGGCATGGATCAAAGGAAGCAAGAAAGGAAGCATACAAGTGGAGGGAAGCACAAAAAGCCAAAGAGTTGATCTCGGCCAAGCACGCGCACGCGCACAAGGCGCTCGCACGCACATTGCGGAACAGGCCAAGGACGCGCACGCGTACCATGCGCGCACGCGCCGATGATGGCACATGACCTCACTAAAGCAACACGTGCCTGGCGATTTTGGAAGGTTTCAGCAACCAACTTTGGTGCCAAAATGCATATAAGAGCCAAGGATTGAAGGGGGATGAACATTCATTCACACATTCACACCCATAGACTAATTAGGGGATTATTAGATAGTTAGTTAGTTTTAGAAGTAGTTTCTAGAGAGAGAAGCTCTCACTTCTCTCTAGAATTAGGATTAGGTTTAGGTTAATCTCTTTTCTTAGATCTAGGATTAATTCATGCTTTGATTCAATTTTCCTTTATCAATTCTCAATTTTCTCATCTTTCTCTTTCTAGTTATGTGCTTTTATAATTGTAATTCTTCATTTTGTTTTGGATAGATTGTTGTTCTTTAGTTTCATTCCAATAATGCAATTTGAGGTAATTCATGATAGTTGTGATTTCTTTGCTTGTTGTTGTTAATTCTTTGCAATAATTGTAGTTATATTCTATTCTTGTTATCAATTTACTATGCTTTTCTTTCATGCCTCCCAAGTGTTTGATGAAATGCTTGGTAGGAATTTAGTGTAGCTTTTGTTCCTCTTGGCTTTGGTTGAGTAATTAGTGACTCTTGAGTTATCTAATCTTTTTGTTGATTGATAATTAGAAGTTGCTAATTGATTTGAATACCTCTAAAGCTAATCTTTCCTTTAGGAGTTGATTAGGACTTGAGGGATCAAATTGATTCATCCACTTGACTTTCCTTCATGGTTAGAGGTTGACTAAGTGGGAGCAATGGACAATTTGTCATCACAATTGAGGAGGATAACTAGGATAGGACTTCTAGTTCTCATATCTTGCCAAGAGCTTTGCTAGTTGTTAGTTTATTTTCTTTGCCATTTATATTTCTTGTCTAAAATCTTAAAAACCCCAAATATCACTCACAACCAATAACAAGACACTTTATTGTAAATCCTAGGGAGAACGACCCGAGGTTTGAATACTTCGGTTATAAATTTAGGGGTTTGTTACTTGTGACAAACAATCTTTTGTATGAAAGGATTTTCGATTGGTTAAGAAACTATACTTGCAACGAGAATTCATTTATGAAATTCTAAACCGTGAAAAATCTAATCGTCAGGCGCGCGCGCGTCGATGGCTTATTTCGAGAGTGGCGCGTACGCGTCATGTGCGCGTGCGCGCGAGTGGAGTTGTGCCAAAGGCACAATTTCCGCACAGTGCAGGCCTAACTCTCGGGTCAAGGTTTGGAAGGTGGAACTTCTCAATCCACGCGTACGCGTGCATGGCGCGCTCGCGTGGATGGTCGAAAATGCTCAATGTACGCGTACGCGTGAAGTGCGTGTACGCATGGATGGTTCTCTTCTTTTTTTTTTTTCAAAATTTGTCTCTATGTTTTGGCACCAATCCAAGCATTCTAAACCTCCAAACAGCTACCAAAACAACATAAAACCTTATTTAACATACGAAACTACCAAATATACTCAACTAACTAAACAAAACACGAAATTAAACTAATTTTACCAATATTTACAAAAAGAGAAAATGAAAAGAAGTTACCATGGTGGGTTGTCTCCCACCTAGCACTTTTGTTTATTGTCCTTAAGTTGGACTTATGGGGAGCTCATCATCAAGGTGGCTTGTGCTTGTACTCATCTTGGAACTCCCACCAATGCTTGGTTCTCCATTGTGCCCCAAGATTCTTCATGGATTGAGCCAAGTCTTGATGGAGTTCTTCACAAGCTTGGGGCTCCAAAAGTTGGTCCTCTTCTTGTAATCCGGGATCCCACACTTTATTTTCACACCCGTCTTGAAGTTGATCATCATTATTAGTCCATCCGGGTGGTGAACAAGATGAATTCTCTATGAAGTGCCCAACAATCCTCCTAGACCCATCTATTTGAGCACTACTCCAACCTTTATATCTCATGTTTGATGCATCAACCATAATGAGTCTTGATTTGCAACGCCCACCACAAAACCTTTTCCGCTTACACTTCATCTCACAAACTTTCCTAAGTTGGCCATCCGTTTCAAGAAAACCATATTCAAGTAGGATAATAAAGCTAATAGAAATGAATTTCACCCACTCAAATGAAGGTGAAGATGGCAACCTAGGCAAAGATGCTTCTAAAGATCTTGACAAAGCATAGCCAACCCTCGTTCTTCTATTTCTAGGGACTTCCACCTCTTCACAAGATCTCTTAATCTCAATCCTTTGTTCAACAATTTTATCTAAACCTTTTCCTTTACTCAAATCATAATAAGGAGGGTGAAAAAAATTTACCTCAACGCTTTCAAATCCAACCGGAGAAGGTTCTTCAAGTTCAAAGGATTCTCCACCACTAGGACTTGATGCTTGATCTTCATCACCAAGGGAACTCAATCCTTGCTCTATCCCATCCAAGTCTTCATATGGAATATGCCTTGAAAGGTGTGCACTTTCCTCCCTAGCGTCAATTTCGATCATCTTGGAGGGGTTTTCTTCAACTCTATGTTCCCATGGAGGCTCCGCATCTCCTAAGTCTTCTACCACTTCTTCCTTGTCTTCAACAATTAAAGCTTCCTCCAATTGTTCCAATACAAAGCAACTTCCTTCATTTCCCACCGGAGTTTCCAATCTCTCCTTCATGCTATGTTCTTCATTCGATTCTGCACATGTAGCCATGGGAGTTCCTTGAGTGTTCAAGCATTGGGAGGCTAATTGATTTGTTACCGCATCCAAGGCGGCCATGAAATTTTGCACATCCCTTTTCATCTCTTCTTGCCCTTGAACAAGAACACCAAGGGTTTCATCCATTAGAGGTTGGGGTGGATGGAAGGGTTCATCAAATTGGGGGGAGAGTTCATAGTAGGAAGGTGGTTCTTCTTGGTAGAATTGTGGTGGTTCTATGTTTTCCATTCTTTCCACTTGTTGCACAACACACTCCATGGTTGCTTGAAATTGATCCAATGCTTCCTTGAGATGATCCCTTGACTATTGTTCCTCTTGGATAATATGATTAGGATCATGTGGCTCTTGGTTCAATGGATATGAGTATTCTTCCATGGGAGGTTGTGGTGGAAAGTAGTATTCACCTTGTGGTTGAAAATTTTCATTTATTGGAGGTGGTTCATCTTGGTAATAATATGGAGGGGGTAGCTCTTGAAAATGTTGATGTTGGAGTGGTGGTGGCTCTATGTGTGGTTCATATGGCTCATAAGGTTGTTGGTAGGATGGATATGGATTAGGGTCATATGAAGGTGGTTGGTGAAGAGAGGCTTGTGAGTATGGTTGGGAGTTATGTTGAGGATATGGATCATAGGCATATGGTGGTGGTTCTTGAAAGTCACAAGGAGATTCACCATAGCCATTTGATTGGTATGCATCATAAAATGGCTCTTCTTCATAGTGCATTGGTGGATGTTGTTGCCAAGAGGATTGATCATATGCATATGGCTCCTCCCACCTTTGAGTGTCCCATCCTTGATACACATCTTTATTATAGTCCTCATTTCCTACAACATAATTGTAATCACACTCATAGCCAAAATGAGAATTCATGATAGCAAGAGAGGGCAAAAAAAAAAAAAAATAGGAACAACTAAAGAGAACAAACTAAAAACTAACAAAGAAGCAAAAAGCAAACATATTCACAATATTCACATATATACAATAACCAATAACATAACACCATTGCAACTCCCCGGCAACGGCGCCATTTTGATGATTGGGTTTTTTGATGGTTTAGAATTTCACAAATGAATTCTCGTTGCAAGTATAGTTTCTAAACCAACAATAATCCTTTCATACAAAAGATTGTTTGTCACAAGTAACAAACCCCTAAAATTAATAACCGAAGTATTCAAACCTCGGGTCGTTCTCCCTAGGAATTGTAATAAAGTGTCTTGTTATTGGTTATGAGTTATTTTGGGGTTTTGGATAAGAAGCATGAAAAGTAAATGGCAATGAAAATAAACTAACAACTATAAAAGGCTCTTGGCAAGGTATGAAAATTAGAAGTCCTATCCTAGTTATCCTTCTCAATTGTGATGAGAATTGTTCATTGCTACCACTTAGTTAACCCTTACTAAATAAAGGAAAGTCAAGTGGATGAATTGACTTGAGCCACAAGTCCTAGCCAACTCCCAAGGAAAGACTAGCTTTAGTGTACTCTAAACCAATTAGCAATCTCTCCAATTACCAATCAACAAAGGAATTAGATAACTCAAGTGTCACTAATTACTCTACCTAAGCCAAGAGGAACAAAATCTAACTAATAGCTATAAGAGGCATTTCAACAAACACATAAAAGGCAATAAAAGTAAACAACATAAATTGTAAGAATTAAAGAGAGATCTAACTACAAAGGCAAGAGATCAACAATGGAAAAGCAAAGAGGAACAATTATTATGAATTACCTCTTATTGAATTGAAAGAAAATGGAAGGAACAATAGTAGATCTACAACAAAACATAAGAACAACATAAAGAAAATTACAATAAAAGAATGGAAGAAGAATGAATGTAACAACAAGGCATTGAGATGTAGAAGTAGAAGAAAGCAAATATTAAAACCTAGATCTAAGAACTAATCCTAATCCTAATTCTAATTCTAGAGAGAAGTGAGAGCTTCTCTCTCTAGAAACTACTTCTAACTACTAAACTATGCTAATGGTAGCTAGATTTTTTCATCCCTCTTCAATCCTTGACTTAAATAGCATCAGAAATGAGTTGGATTGGGCCCACAAGGCTCCTAAAACCGCTGGGGACGATTTCATTAAAGTGGGCCACGGACAGAATCGGCGCGCCCGCGCAAAGTGCGCGTGCGCGCTCCTGAACGCGAAGCAACATATGGCAAAATTTATATCATTTCGAAGCCCCGGATGTTAGCTTTCCAACCCAACTGGAACCGCATCATTTGGATCTCTGTAGCTCAAGTTATGGTCAATTAAGTGCGAAGAGGTCAGGCTTGACAGCTTTTTGGTTCCATCATTTCTTCATGAGTTCTCCAACTTTACATGCTTTTTCTTCATTCCCTTGATCCAATCTTTGCCTCCTAAATCTGAAATCACTTAACATACATATCAAGGCATCTAATAGAATCAAGGTGAATTAAATTTAGCTATTTTAGGTCCTAAAAGCATGTTTTCACTCTTAAGCACAATTAAAGGAGAATATACAAAACCATGCTATTTTATTGGATAAATGTGGGTAAAAGGTCATAAAATCCCTTAAATCAAGCACAAGATAAACCCTACAAATGGGGTTTGTCAATTATCTTCTGAGAAAGAAAAGAAGAAGAGGCCAAGAGGGTGGAGAAACAAGAAAATCCCTACTGAAGGCTTTTCACCAGGGGATAAAGTGGTGTTAAACACCCAACCAATGAAGGTGTCTCTACAATTATCTAAATACTACACTATGAACCGAGTCCTTTCACTTGAACACCTAGAGATCATCAAAGAGGAGACTGGAAGGAAGTTCACAGTAAGAGGAGAAAAGCTGAGGCACTATGATTTTCAGCCTCCATAATCAAAGAGCAAGATGTCAAGCTAGTGACAATAAAAGAGCGCTTGTTGGGAGGCAACCCAACCGGAGGTAACTTTCTTTTCATATCTGTTTCAATAAAAAGGTTAATTAGTTTTATCTATATTGCAAGAAGCTAAGTTTGGTGTTACACACCAAAACAATCTAAGGGAGGATGAAGGATTCTAAGTTTGGTGTTCCACCAAAATTCCATCATACAACATATTCTCACCTTCTGCATTATGCTAGCTTCAAGCATTTAGATAAACTAATCAACTATTCTGTTGTTATCAGTTTTATTGCTTTTGAAAAAAAAAAGAGAAAAAAAAGAGTTTCACACATGGTTAATCTGATGCATGGGAACCATTGGCAAGGTACTAAGTTTGGTGTTCTCACACCAAAGTAAGTTCAAAAACCCACAAATAAATCATGCAAGCTAACCATTTCTTTTTTTCAAGTGCTTGGAGAACAAGCAACTTTCAAAATCATTACAGAACATCATACAAGCTTTTGGAAAGATTAAGCATCATCAATCAAGGGAATGAAAGAGAAATGTGAAGACTAGCAATGATGATGATGAGGAAGAGGGCGGCAAGCGAACTCCAAAAGGTTGTATTGTTCAGTGATTATTTTGTATCAGATGCTGCTAAATTGAAAGTTACATAATACCCCTGTCTGACTGCATAGTATAGTTTTTTTTTGCAATTCAATAATTGAGATGTTTGATCATTTACAACACTATACTCTCCAAAACTTGTTTGCACTCAATATGTCAAAAAATGCATCACATGAAAGTTCTTTGAAAAGAAGGATTGAGGAATTAAACAATTTTGAGGCAAGCAAAAGATTAGGAGAAGTGGTGGCTCTAGTTGTGTGATTATGTATTGAGGTTGCATGCTTATAAAAACTTGCATGAGAGCTCATAGGCAGGACATGAAGTTCAAAGAAGTATGGTGGAGATTCTCAAAAATTTATTGATCCAAGAAGCAGCAAACAAAACAAAAGAAAATAAAGAAAATACAAAAGCAAAAAGAACATGGCCCAAGGCTCTGAGCATCAATTACTAGGCAAAAGAAAGAAGAAACAATAACTCAAAGAGTTGTTAGCCTAGTAAATGCTTGTGGTCGAATTGTGTCAAAGAAAGAGGCTTGAGCAAGTAAATCCTTAGGGGTGCTTTAACACCTAATACCTTAAAACCAACTGGTTTAGGAGTATTGATTGAAAGCTTATCTAAAGAGCCGCTTTGAGACATGACACTTAAAGTCAAGGCCAAAGCAAAAAAAAAAAACTATAAGCTGCTTCAAGGTGATTACATATAAAGAGATCTCCATGATACCATTTGGATGGAAATCCTAAGACCTAAGACTCCCAAGATGTAGGGACTAGTGAGCACTGAAGCCCTTGCATGAGCATATGATTTAGAGTTCAGCCCACTGTCACTTAATCACTTCACTCACAGGAGCTGACAAGTTATTCTTCAATCCGTCTTAATTGAAAGAACCGTTGAGCATAAGTCCTTTCTTGCTTGGGGACAAGCAAGTTTTAAGTTTGGTGGTGTGATGACAAGTCATCTTAGCCTAGTTTCACTAGCCTTTTTCTTTTGTTTTCAATTGAATTATGCACTTTCTTGAGCCATAAGCAAGCCAATTGGGTAGATTTTCATGTTTCCTTTGATTTAATCAACCATAGATGAATTAATGCAATTTCATGAGGTTTTATGCTATAATTGTCACATATTATGAAAGAATGAATATCTCATGATTTTGAGCATAGCTTTGATGTGGTTGGTTGATTAATGATAGGTGAAGAAAGCTTGGAGAAAGGTTGAAGCAAGAAGGAATGGCTAGGAGGAAGAGAGGATAAAAAGTTTCAGCAAAAGTTTGCCTCAAACTTTAGCTCAAACTTTTGGAATAAGTGAAAATGAACCAGGGAGCAAAAAGCTTGACCAAAAGTTTGCCTCAAACTTTTGCGTAAACTTTTGGGAGAAAAGCTTGACCAAAAGTTTGCCTCAAACTTTTGCGCAAACTTTTGGGAGAAAAGCTTGACCAAAAGTTTGCCTCAAACTTTTTGGCAAACATTGGCATCACAAATCAACACCCTGGAGAGCAAAAGTTTGCGCCAACGTTTGCCTCAAACTTTTTGGCAAACGTTGGCGCCATGAACAACACACCCTGGAGAGCAAAAGTTTGCACCAACGTTTGCCTCAAACTTTTTGGCAAACGTTGGCGCCATGAGTGTGCAAGGGGGAGCCAACCCCAAACTTTGGCCCAAACGTTGGTAGCAGCAAGGATGGGTGACTGATATGAAAAGTTTGAGTAAAAGTTTGCCTCAAACTTTTACTCAAACTTTTACTCAAGCTTTCATGATTCCAAACCCGGTTCACTTTGGTTCTCTCCCCAACTCCAAGAGCAATCAACCAAGGCCTCTATCTACCCAATTCCATCACGAGCAAAGGCCCAATTCAAGGCTTGAAGACCAATTGAAGAAAGTGTATAAATAACATAGGATTTAAGTTTTAGGGAGTTTTTCTTTTCGGTTTTGGATTGAGGGCACTTAGTAGAGAGCTCACTTTGAATTTTAGCATTGTTGTTTTTAATTCAAGGGAATTTGGGAGGAGAATTGATCTCTCTTCTTCCTTGTTCTTGCTCGAATACTCTTTACTTTTCTTGCTTCGGATCTTGGGTGGAGAATTGAAGAACTTCTGTTTCAATCTCACCTTGGGATCTTGTTTAATTTTACTGCACAATTGAATTTCCGTTTCGGTTAATTGCTTCTTCATCTACTTTCTCTGCAATCTTCATTTCCTTTGCAATTGTTCTTGGTGGATCTAGGAAGGCATTGAGATCTAGACTTGGTTATCTAGTCTCTTGGGTCCTGAGATCTGAATTCCAATTTTACATTCTCTGTTTAATGCTTTTCAATCTCATTTACATTTCTGTTTTTAGATCCGATTCAATCCAAGTTATCTTCTACTTCTCTGTTTGTTGCAATTTACTTTTCCTTGTTTAATTTCTGCAAATCCAATTCCCAATTCCCTTTATAATTCAAGCCATTTACATTTCTTGCAATTTAAGATTCTGCAATTTAATTTCTTGTTCTTTAAGATTCAGCACTTTAAATTTCAGTTCTCTTTAATTTCATGCAATTTACCCATTCCCTTTACTTTCCATGCAATTTAAATTCTGTTAATCAAAAATCTCTCAACCAAATCTTGATTCGCTTGACTAAACCAACCACTAAACTAAAATTGCTCAATCCTTCAATCCCTGTGGATCGACCTCACTCCCGTGAGTTATTATTACTTGATGCGACCGAAGCACTTGCCGGTTGGATTGTGTGTTGAATTCTTTTTGCAAAAAACATCAAAAGTTTCATCTTTTTTTGTCTTCTTAATATTACTGGAGTTTATTTAATTTCTTAATTTTCAATAAAAAGTTATAATTTTTAAATTTAAAAATTCATAAAATTAAAAATTTGTCTTTCAAATCCTAAATTTTTTTCAAGAACATTTTTTTTTTTTTATCATCGGATAATGCTATTTTTCATAAATACAGAATAAATTAATTTTAAAAATTTAAACTTTTTAAATTTTTGTTTATTGGATATTTTTTAAAATCTTTATTTTTCAACTTTTTGGTAAAAAGATTATTTTTTTAGTTTCAAAATTTAAAAATAAAAAGTTTTCATCTTTTTTTTCCTTCCTAATATTACTGGAGTTTATTTAATTTTTTAATTTTCAATAAAAAGTTATAATTTTTAAATTTAAAAGTTCATAAAATAAAAAATTATGTCTTTTCAAATCCTAAATTTTTTTCAAGAACATTTTTTTTATTTTTTTATCACCGGATAATGCTATTTTTTCATAAATACAGAATAAATTAATTTTAAAAATTTAAACTTTTTAAATTTTTGTTTATTGGATATTTTTTAAAATCTTTATTTTTCAACTTTTTGGTAAAAATATTATTTTTTTAGTTTCAAAATTTAAAAATAAAAAGTTTTCATCTTTTTTTGTCTTCCTAACATTACTGGACTTTATTTTATTTTTTAATTTTCAATAAAAATTATAATTTTTAAATTTAAAAATTCATAAAAATAAAAATTATTTCTTTTCAAATCCTAAATTTTGTTTCAAGAACATTTTTTTATTTTTTATCACCGTATAATGCTATTTTTTCATAAATACATAATAAATTCATTTTAAAAATTTAAACTTTATAAATTTTTGTTTATTGGATATTTTTAAAATTTTTTTTAACTTTTTGTAAAAAGATTATTTTTTTAGTTTCAAAATTTAAAAATAAAAAGTTTTCATCTTTTTTTTGTCTTCTTAATATTACTGGAGTTTATTTAATTTTTTAATTTTCAATAGAAAATTTAATTTTTAAATTTAAAAATTCATAAAAATGAAAAATTATGTCTTTTCAAATCCTAAATTTTTTTTCAAGAACATTATTTTATTTTTTTATCACCGGATAATGCTATTTTTTCATAAATACAGACTAAATTAATTTTAAAAATTTAAACTTTTTAAATTTTTGTTTATTGGATATTTTTTAAAATCTTTTTTTTAACTTTTTGTAAAAAGATTATTTTTTTAGTTTCAAAATTTAAAAATAAAAAGTTTTCATCTTTTTTTTGACTTCTTAATATTACTGGACTTTATTTTATTTTTTAATTTTCAATAAAAAATTATAATTTTTAAATTTAAAAATTCATAAAAATAAAAAATTTTGTCTTTTCAAATCCTAAATTTTTTTCAAGAACATTTTTTTATTTTTTTTATCACCGGATAATGCTATTTTTTATAATACAGAATAAATTAATTTTAAAAATTTAAACTTTTTAAATTTTTGTTTATTTGATATTTTTTAAAATCTTTTTTTTAACTTTTTGGTAAAAAGATTATTTTTTTAGTTTCAAAATTTAAAAATAAAAAGTTTTCATCTTTTTTTGTCTTCCTAATATTACTAGAGTTTATTTAATTTTTTAATTTTCAATAAAAAATTATAATTTTTAAATTTAAAAATTCATAAAAATAAAAATTATGTCTTTTCAAATCCTAAATTTTTTTCAAGAACATTTTTTTATTTTTTTATCACCGGATAATGCTATTTTTTCATAAATACAGAATAAATTAATTTTAAAAATTTAAACTTTTTAAATTTTTGTTTATGTGATATTTTTTAAAATCTTTTTTTTAACTTTTTGGTAAAAAGATTATTTTTTTAGTTTCAAAATTTAAAAATAAAAAGTTTTCACTTTTTTTTGTCTTCCTAATATTACTGGACTTTATTTTATTTTTTAATTTTCAATAAAAAATATAATTTTTAAATTTAAAAATTCATAAAAATAAAAAATTTTGTCTTTTCAAATCCTAAATTTTTTTCAAGAACATTTTTTTATTTTTTTATCACCGGATAAGCTATTTTTTATAAATACAGAATAAATTATTTTAAAAATTTAAACTTTTTAAATTTTTGTTTATTGGATATTTTTTAAAATCTTTTTTTTACCTTTTTGGTAAAAAGATTATTTTTTTAGTTTCAAAATTTAAAAATAAAAAGTTTTCACTTTTTTTGTCTTCCTAATATTACTGGACTTTATTTTATTTTTTAATTTTCAATAAAAAATTATAATTTTTAAATTTAAAAATTCATAAAAATAAAAAATTTTGTCTTTTCAAATCCTAAATTTTTTTCAAGAACATTTTTTTATTTTTTTATCACCGGATAATGCTATTTTTTATAAATACAGAATAAATTAATTTTAAAAATTTAAACTTTTTAAATTTTTGTTTATTGATATTTTTTAAAATCTTTTTTTTAACTTTTTGGTAAAAAGATTATTTTTTTAGTTTCAAAATTTAAAAATAAAAAGTTTTCATCTTTTTTTTGTCTTCCTAATATTACTAGAGTTTATTTATTTTTTAATTTTCAATAAAAAATTATAATTTTTAAATTTAAAAATTCATAAAAATAAAAAATTATGTCTTTTCAAATCCTAAATTTTTTTCAAGAACATTTTTTTATTTTTTTATCACCGGATAATGCTATTTTTTCATAAATACAGAATAAATTAATTTTAAAAATTTAAACTTTTTAAATTTTTGTTTATGTGATATTTTTTAAAATCTTTTTTTTACTTTTTGGTAAAAAGATTATTTTTTTAGTTTCAAAATTTAAAAATAAAAAGTTTTCATCTTTTTTTTGTCTTCCTAATATTACTGGACTTTATTTTATTTTTTAATTTTCAATAAAAAATTTAATTTTTAAATTTAAAAATTCATAAAAATAAAAAATTTTGTCTTTTCAAATCCTAAATTTTTTTCAAGAACATTTTTTTATTTTTTTATCACCGGATAATGCTATTTTTTATAAATACAGAATAAATTAATTTTAAAAATTTAAACTTTTTAAATTTTTGTTTATTGATATTTTTTAAAATCTTTTTTTTAACTTTTTGGTAAAAAGATTATTTTTTTAGTTTCAAAATTTAAAAATAAAAAGTTTTCATCTTTTTTTTGTCTTCCTAATATTACTGGACTTTATTTTATTTTTTAATTTTCAATAAAAAATTATAATTTTTAAATTTAAAAATTCATAAAAATAAAAAATTTTGTCTTTTCAAATCCTAAATTTTTTTCAAGAACATTTTTTTATTTTTTTATCACCGGATAATGCTATTTTTTATAAATACAGAATAAATTAATTTTAAAAATTTAAACTTTTTAAATTTTTGTTTATTGGATATTTTTTAAAATCTTTTTTTTAACTTTTTGGTAAAAAGATTATTTTTTTAGTTTCAAAATTTAAAAATAAAAAGTTTTCATCTTTTTTTTGTCTTCCTAATATTACTGGACTTTATTTTATTTTTTAATTTTCAATAAAAAATTATAATTTTTAAATTTAAAAATTCATAAAAATAAAAATTTGTCTTTTCAAATCCTAAATTTTTTTCAAGAACATTTTTTTATTTTTTTATCACCGGATAATGCTATTTTTTCATAAATACAGAATAAATTAATTTTAAAAATTTATACTTTTTAAATTTTTGTTTATTAGATTTTTTTAAAATCTTTATTTTTACTTTTTGGTAAAAAGATTATTTTTTTAGTTTCAAAATTTAAAAATAAAAAGTTTTCATCTGTTTTTTGTCTTCCTAATATTACTGGAGTTTATTTAATTTTTTAATTTTCAATAAAAAATTATAATTTTTAAATTTAAAAATTCATAAAAATAAAAAATTTGTCTTTTCAAATCCTAAATTTTTTTCCAAGAACATTTTTTTATTTTTTATCACCAGATAATGCTATTTTTTCATAAATACAGAATAAATTAATTTTAAAAATTTAAACTTTTTAAATTTTTGTTTATTGGATATTTTTTAAAATCTTTTTTTTAACTTTTTGGTAAAAAGATTATTTTTTTAGTTTCAAAATTTAAAAATAAAAAGTTTTCATCTTTTTTTTGTCTTCCTAATATTACTGGACTTTATTTATTTTTTAATTTTCAATAAAAAATTATAATTTTTAAATTTAAAAATTCATAAAAATAAAAAATTATGTCTTTTCAAATCCTAAATTTTTTTCAAGAACATTTTTTTATTTTTTTATCACCGGATAATGCTATTTTTTCATAAATACAGAATAAATTAATTTTAAAAATTTAAACTTTTTAAATTTTTGTTTATTGGATATTTTTTAAAATCTTTATTTTTCAACTTTTCTGGTAAAAAGATTTTTTTTTAGTTTCAAAATTTAAAAATAAAAAGTTTTCATCTTTTTTTTGTCTTCCTAATATTACTGGACTTTATTTTATTTTTTAATTTTCAATAAAAAATTATAATTTTTAAATTTAAAAATTCATAAAAATAAAAATTTTGTCTTTTCAAATCCTAAATTTTTTTCAAGAAATTTTTTTATTTTTTTATCACCGGATAATGCTATTTTTTATAAATACAGAATAAATTAATTTTAAAAATTTAAACTTTTTAAATTTTTGTTTATTGGATATTTTTTAAAATCTTTTTTTTCACTTTTTGGTAAAAAGATTATTTTTTTAGTTTCAAAATTTAAAAATAAAAAGTTTTCATCTTTTTTTTGTCTTCCTAATATTACTGGACTTTATTTTATTTTTTAATTTTCAATAAAAAATTATAATTTTTAAATTTAAAAATTCATAAAAATAAAAATTTTGTCTTTTCAAATCCTAAATTTTTTTCAAGAACATTTTTTTATTTTTTTATCACCGGATAATGCTATTTTTTCATAAATACAGAATAAATTATTTTAAAAATTTAAACTTTTTAAATTTTTGTTTATTGGATATTTTTTAAAATCTTTTTTTTAACTTTTTGGTAAAAAGATTATTTTTTTAGTTTCAAAATTTAAAAATAAAAAGTTTTCATCTTTTTTTGTCTTCCTAATATTACTGGACTTTATTTTATTTTTTAATTTTCAATAAAAAATTTAATTTTTAAATTTAAAAATTCATAAAAATAAAAAATTTGTCTTTTCAAATCCTAAATTTTTTTCAAGAACATTTTTTTATTTTTTTATCACCGGATAATGCTATTTTTTCATAAATACAGAATAAATTAATTTTAAAAATTTAAACTTTTTAAATTTTTGTTTATTGGATATTTTTTAAAATCTTTATTTTTCAACTTTTTGGTAAAAAGATTATTTTTTTAGTTTCAAAATTTAAAAATAAAAAGTTTTCATCTTTTTTTTGTCTTCCTAATATTCTGGACTTTATTTATTTTTTAATTTTCAATAAAAAATTTAATTTTTAAATTTAAAAATTCATAAAAATAAAAAATTTGTCTTTTCAAATCCTAAATTTTTTTCAAGAACATTTTTTTATTTTTTTATCACCGGATAATGCTATTTTTTCATAAATACAGAATAAATTAATTTTAAAAATTTAAACTTTTTAAATTTTTGTTTATTGGATATTTTTTAAAATCTTTATTTTTCAACTTTTTGGTAAAAAGATTATTTTTTTAGTTTCAAAATTTAAAAATAAAAAGTTTTCATCTTTTTTTTGTCTTCCTAATATTACTGGACTTTATTTATTTTTTAATTTTCAATAAAAAATTTAATTTTTAAATTTAAAAATTCATAAAAATAAAAATTTTGTCTTTTCAAATCCTAAATTTTTTTCAAGAACATTTTTTTATTTTTTTATCACCGGATAATGCTATTTTTTCATAAATACAGAATAAATTAATTTTAAAAATTTAAACTTTTTAAATTTTTGTTTATTGGATATTTTTTAAAATCTTTATTTTTCAACTTTTTGGTAAAAAGATTATTTTTTTAGTTTCAAAATTTAAAAATAAAAAGTTTTCATCTTTTTTTTGTCTTCCTAATATTACTGGACTTTATTTTATTTTTTAATTTCAATAAAAAATTTAATTTTTAAATTTAAAAATTCATAAAAATAAAAAATTTGTCTTTTCAAATCCTAAATTTTTTTCAAGAACATTTTTTTATTTTTTTATCACCGGATAATGCTATTTTTTCATAAATACAGAATAAATTAATTTTAAAAATTTAAACTTTTTAAATTTTTGTTTATTGGATATTTTTTAAAATCTTTATTTTTCAACTTTTTGGTAAAAAGATTATTTTTTTAGTTTCAAAATTTAAAAATAAAAAGTTTTCATCTTTTTTTTGTCTTCCTAATATTACTGGACTTTATTTTATTTTTTAATTTTCAATAAAAAATTTAATTTTTAAATTTAAAAATTCATAAAAATAAAAAATTTGTCTTTTCAAATCCTAAATTTTTTTCAAGAACATTTTTTTATTTTTTTATCACCGGATAATGCTATTTTTTCATAAATACAGAATAAATTAATTTTAAAAATTTAAACTTTTTAAATTTTTGTTTATTGGATATTTTTTAAAATCTTTATTTTTCAACTTTTTGGTAAAAAGATTATTTTTTTAGTTTCAAAATTTAAAAATAAAAAGTTTTCATCTTTTTTTTGTCTTCCTAATATTACTGGACTTTATTTTATTTTTTAATTTTCAATAAAAAATTTAATTTTTAAATTTAAAAATTCATAAAAATAAAAATTTTGTCTTTTCAAATCCTAAATTTTTTTCAAGAACATTTTTTTATTTTTTTATCACCGGATAATGCTATTTTTTCATAAATACAGAATAAATTAATTTTAAAAATTTAAACTTTTTAAATTTTTGTTTATTGGATATTTTTTAAAATCTTTATTTTTCAACTTTTTGGTAAAAAGATTATTTTTTTAGTTTCAAAATTTAAAAATAAAAAGTTTTCATCTTTTTTTTGTCTTCCTAATATTACTGGACTTTATTTTATTTTTTAATTTTCAATAAAAAATTTAATTTTTAAATTTAAAAATTCATAAAAATAAAAAATTTTGTCTTTTCAAATCCTAAATTTTTTTCAAGAACATTTTTTTATTTTTTATCACCGGATAATGCTATTTTTTCATAAATACAGAATAAATTAATTTTAAAAATTTAAACTTTTTAAATTTTTGTTTATTGGATATTTTTTAAAATCTTTATTTTTCAACTTTTTGGTAAAAAGATTATTTTTTTAGTTTCAAAATTTAAAAATAAAAAGTTTTCATCTTTTTTTTGTCTTCCTAATATTACTGGACTTTATTTTATTTTTTAATTTTCAATAAAAAATTTAATTTTTAAATTTAAAAATTCATAAAAATAAAAAATTTTGTCTTTTCAAATCCTAAATTTTTTTCAAGAACATTTTTTTATTTTTTTATCACCGGATAATGCTATTTTTTCATAAATACAGAATAAATTAATTTTAAAAATTTAAACTTTTTAAATTTTTGTTTATTGGATATTTTTTAAAATCTTTATTTTTCAACTTTTTGGTAAAAAGATTATTTTTTTAGTTTCAAAATTTAAAAATAAAAAGTTTTCATCTTTTTTTTGTCTTCCTAATATTCTGGACTTTATTTTATTTTTTAATTTTCAATAAAAAATTTAATTTTTAAATTTAAAAATTCATAAAAATAAAAAATTTGTCTTTTCAAATCCTAAATTTTTTTTCAAGAACATTTTTTTATTTTTTTATCACCGGATAATGCTATTTTTTCATAAATACAGAATAAATTAATTTTAAAAATTTAAACTTTTTAAATTTTTGTTTATTGGATATTTTTTAAAATCTTTATTTTTCAACTTTTTGGTAAAAAGATTATTTTTTTAGTTTCAAAATTTAAAAATAAAAAGTTTTCATCTTTTTTTTGTCTTCCTAATATTACTGGACTTTATTTATTTTTTAATTTTCAATAAAAAATTTAATTTTTAAATTTAAAAATTCATAAAAATAAAAATTTTGTCTTTTCAAATCCTAAATTTTTTTTCAAGAACATTTTTTTATTTTTTTATCACCGGATAATGCTATTTTTTCATAAATACAGAATAAATTAATTTTAAAAATTTAAACTTTTTAAATTTTTGTTTATTGGATATTTTTTAAAATCTTTATTTTTAACTTTTTGGTAAAAAGATTATTTTTTTAGTTTCAAAATTTAAAAATAAAAAGTTTTCATCTTTTTTTTGTCTTCCTAATATTACTGGACTTTATTTTATTTTTTAATTTTCAATAAAAAATTTAATTTTTAAATTTAAAAATTCATAAAAATAAAAAATTTGTCTTTTCAAATCCTAAATTTTTTTCAAGAACATTTTTTTATTTTTTTATCACCGGATAATGCTATTTTTTCATAAATACAGAATAAATTAATTTTAAAAATTTAAACTTTTTAAATTTTTGTTTATTGGATATTTTTTAAAATCTTTATTTTTCAACTTTTTGGTAAAAAGATTATTTTTTTAGTTTCAAAATTTAAAAATAAAAAGTTTTCATCTTTTTTTTGTCTTCCTAATATTACTGGACTTTATTTATTTTTTAATTTTCAATAAAAAATTTAATTTTTAAATTTAAAAATTCATAAAAATAAAAAATTTGTCTTTTCAAATCCTAAATTTTTTTCAAGAACATTTTTTTATTTTTTTATCACCGGATAATGCTATTTTTTCATAAATACAGAATAAATTAATTTTAAAAATTTAAACTTTTTAAATTTTTGTTTATTGGATATTTTTTAAAATCTTTATTTTTCAACTTTTTGGTAAAAAGATTATTTTTTTAGTTTCAAAATTTAAAAATAAAAAGTTTTCATCTTTTTTTTGTCTTCCTAATATTACTGGACTTTATTTTATTTTTAATTTTCAATAAAAAATTTAATTTTTAAATTTAAAAATTCATAAAAATAAAAATTTTGTCTTTTCAAATCCTAAATTTTTTTCAAGAACATTTTTTTATTTTTTTATCACCGGATAATGCTATTTTTTCATAAATACAGAATAAATTAATTTTAAAAATTTAAACTTTTTAAATTTTTGTTTATTGGATATTTTTTAAAATCTTTATTTTTCAACTTTTTGGTAAAAAGATTATTTTTTTAGTTTCAAAATTTAAAAATAAAAAGTTTTCATCTTTTTTTTGTCTTCCTAATATTACTGGACTTTATTTTATTTTTTAATTTTCAATAAAAAATTTAATTTTTAAATTTAAAAATTCATAAAAATAAAAATTTTGTCTTTTCAAATCCTAAATTTTTTTCAAGAACATTTTTTTATTTTTTATCACCGGATAATGCTATTTTTTCATAAATACAGAATAAATTAATTTTAAAAATTTAAACTTTTTAAATTTTTGTTTATTGGATATTTTTTAAAATCTTTATTTTTCAACTTTTTGGTAAAAAGATTATTTTTTAGTTTCAAAATTTAAAAATAAAAAGTTTTCATCTTTTTTTTGTCTTCCTAATATTACTGGACTTTATTTTATTTTTTAATTTTCAATAAAAAATTTAATTTTTAAATTTAAAAATTCATAAAAATAAAAAATTTGTCTTTTCAAATCCTAAATTTTTTTCAAGAACATTTTTTTATTTTTTATCACCGGATAATGCTATTTTTTCATAAATACAGAATAAATTAATTTTAAAAATTTAAACTTTTTAAATTTTTGTTTATTGGATATTTTTTAAAATCTTTATTTTTCAACTTTTTGGTAAAAAGATTATTTTTTTAGTTTCAAAATTTAAAAATAAAAAGTTTTCATCTTTTTTTTGTCTTCCTAATATTACTGGATTTATTTATTTTTTAATTTTCAATAAAAAATTTAATTTTTAAATTTAAAAATTCATAAAAATAAAAAATTTGTCTTTTCAAATCCTAAATTTTTTTCAAGAACATTTTTTTATTTTTTTATCACCGGATAATGCTATTTTTTCATAAATACAGAATAAATTAATTTTAAAAATTTAAACTTTTTAAATTTTTGTTTATTGGATATTTTTTAAAATCTTTATTTTTCAACTTTTTGGTAAAAAGATTATTTTTTTAGTTTCAAAATTTAAAAATAAAAAGTTTTCATCTTTTTTTGTCTTCCTAATATTACTGGACTTTATTTATTTTTTAATTTTCAATAAAAAATTTAATTTTTAAATTTAAAAATTCATAAAAATAAAAATTTTGTCTTTTCAAATCCTAAATTTTTTTCAAGAACATTTTTTTATTTTTTATCACCGGATAATGCTATTTTTTCATAAATACAGAATAAATTAATTTTAAAAATTTAAACTTTTTAAATTTTTGTTTATTGGATATTTTTTAAAATCTTTATTTTTCAACTTTTTGGTAAAAAGATTATTTTTTAGTTTCAAAATTTAAAAATAAAAAGTTTTCATCTTTTTTTGTCTTCCTAATATTACTGGACTTTATTTATTTTTTAATTTTCAATAAAAAATTTAATTTTTAAATTTAAAAATTCATAAAAATAAAAAATTTGTCTTTTCAAATCCTAAATTTTTTTCAAGAACATTTTTTTATTTTTTATCACCGGATAATGCTATTTTTTCATAAATACAGAATAAATTAATTTTAAAAATTTAAACTTTTTAAATTTTTGTTTATTGGATATTTTTTAAAATCTTTATTTTTCAACTTTTTGGTAAAAAGATTATTTTTTTAGTTTCAAAATTTAAAAATAAAAAGTTTTCATCTTTTTTTGTCTTCCTAATATTCTGGACTTTATTTATTTTTTAATTTTCAATAAAAAATTTAATTTTTAAATTTAAAAATTCATAAAAATAAAAAATTTGTCTTTTCAAATCCTAAATTTTTTTCAAGAACATTTTTTTATTTTTTATCACCGGATAATGCTATTTTTTCATAAATACAGAATAAATTAATTTTAAAAATTTAAACTTTTTAAATTTTTGTTTATTGGATATTTTTTAAAATCTTTATTTTTCAACTTTTTGGTAAAAAGATTATTTTTTTAGTTTCAAAATTTAAAAATAAAAAGTTTTCATCTTTTTTTTGTCTTCCTAATATTACTGGACTTTATTTTATTTTTTAATTTTCAATAAAAAATTATAATTTTTAAATTTAAAAATTCATAAAAATAAAAAATTTTGTCTTTTCAAATCCTAAATTTTTTTCAAGAACATTTTTTTATTTTTTATCACCGGATAATGCTATTTTTTCATAAATACAGAATAAATTAATTTTAAAAATTTAAACTTTTTAAATTTTTGTTTATTGGATATTTTTTAAAATCTTTATTTTTCAACTTTTTGGTAAAAAGATTATTTTTTTAGTTTCAAAATTTAAAAATAAAAAGTTTTCATCTTTTTTTGTCTTCCTAATATTACTGGACTTTATTTTATTTTTTAATTTTCAATAAAAAATTTAATTTTTAAATTTAAAAATTCATAAAAATAAAAAATTTGTCTTTTCAAATCCTAAATTTTTTTCAAGAACATTTTTTTATTTTTTATCACCGGATAATGCTATTTTTTCATAAATACAGAATAAATTAATTTTAAAAATTTAAACTTTTTAAATTTTTGTTTATTGGATATTTTTTAAAATCTTTATTTTTCAACTTTTTGGTAAAAAGATTATTTTTTTAGTTTCAAAATTTAAAAATAAAAAGTTTTCATCTTTTTTTGTCTTCCTAATATTACTGGACTTTATTTATTTTTTAATTTTCAATAAAAAATTTAATTTTTAAATTTAAAAATTCATAAAAATAAAAAATTTGTCTTTTCAAATCCTAAATTTTTTTCAAGAACATTTTTTTATTTTTTATCACCGGATAATGCTATTTTTTCATAAATACAGAATAAATTAATTTTAAAAATTTAAACTTTTTAAATTTTTGTTTATTGGATATTTTTTAAAATCTTTATTTTTCAACTTTTTGGTAAAAAGATTATTTTTTTAGTTTCAAAATTTAAAAATAAAAAGTTTTCATCTTTTTTTTGTCTTCCTAATATTACTGGATTTATTTATTTTTTAATTTTCAATAAAAAATTATAATTTTTAAATTTAAAAATTCATAAAAATAAAAAATTTGTCTTTTCAAATCCTAAATTTTTTTCAAGAACATTTTTTTATTTTTTTATCACCGGATAATGCTATTTTTTCATAAATACAGAATAAATTAATTTTAAAAATTTAAACTTTTTAAATTTTTGTTTATTGGATATTTTTTAAAATCTTTATTTTTCAACTTTTTGGTAAAAAGATTATTTTTTTAGTTTCAAAATTTAAAAATAAAAAGTTTTCATCTTTTTTTGTCTTCCTAATATTACTGGACTTTATTTATTTTTTAATTTTCAATAAAAAATTATAATTTTTAAATTTAAAAATTCATAAAAATAAAAAATTTGTCTTTTCAAATCCTAAATTTTTTTCAAGAACATTTTTTTATTTTTTATCACCGGATAATGCTATTTTTTCATAAATACAGAATAAATTAATTTTAAAAATTTAAACTTTTTAAATTTTTGTTTATTGGATATTTTTTAAAATCTTTATTTTTCAACTTTTTGGTAAAAAGATTATTTTTTAGTTTCAAAATTTAAAAATAAAAAGTTTTCATCTTTTTTTGTCTTCCTAATATTACTGGACTTTATTTATTTTTTAATTTTCAATAAAAAATTTAATTTTTAAATTTAAAAATTCATAAAAATAAAAAATTTGTCTTTTCAAATCCTAAATTTTTTTCAAGAACATTTTTTTATTTTTTATCACCGGATAATGCTATTTTTTCATAAATACAGAATAAATTAATTTTAAAAATTTAAACTTTTAAATTTTTGTTTATTGGATATTTTTAAAATCTTTATTTTTCAACTTTTTGGTAAAAAGATTATTTTTTTAGTTTCAAAATTTAAAAATAAAAAGTTTTCATCTTTTTTTGTCTTCCTAATATTACTGGACTTTATTTATTTTTTAATTTTCAATAAAAAATTTAATTTTTAAATTTAAAAATTCATAAAAATAAAAATTTGTCTTTTCAAATCCTAAATTTTTTTCAAGAACATTTTTTTATTTTTTATCACCGGATAATGCTATTTTTCATAAATACAGAATAAATTAATTTTAAAAATTTAAACTTTTTAAATTTTTGTTTATTGGATATTTTTTAAAATCTTTATTTTTCAACTTTTTGGTAAAAAGATTATTTTTTAGTTTCAAAATTTAAAAATAAAAAGTTTCATCTTTTTTTGTCTTCCTAATATTCTGGACTTTATTTTATTTTTAATTTTCAATAAAAAATTTAATTTTTAAATTTAAAAATTCATAAAAATAAAAATTTGTCTTTTCAAATCCTAAATTTTTTTCAAGAACATTTTTTATTTTTTATCACCGATAATGCTATTTTTTCATAAATACAGAATAAATTAATTTTAAAAATTTAAACTTTTTAAATTTTTGTTTATTGATATTTTTTAAAATCTTTATTTTTACTTTTTGGTAAAAAGATTATTTTTTAGTTTCAAAATTTAAAAATAAAAGTTTTCATCTTTTTTTGTCTTCCTAATATTCTGGACTTTATTTTATTTTTAATTTCAATAAAAATTTAATTTTTAATTTAAAATTCATAAAATAAAAATTTGTCTTTTCAAATCCTAAATTTTTTTCAAGAAATTTTTTATTTTTTATCACCGGATAATGCTATTTTTCATAAATACAGAATAAATTAATTTTAAAAATTTAAACTTTTAAATTTTTTTATTGGATATTTTTTAAAATCTTTATTTTTCAACTTTTTGGTAAAAAGATTATTTTTTAGTTTCAAATTTAAAAATAAAAAGTTTTCATCTTTTTTTGTCTTCCTAATATTCTGACTTTATTTTTTTTAATTTTCAATAAAAATTATTTTTAATTTAAAATTCATAAAATAAAAATTTTTTTTCAAATCCTAATTTTTTCAAGAACATTTTTTTTTTTTATAATGCTATTTTTATAAACAAATTAATTTTAAATTTAA
>NW_027255453.1:271064-347748 GCF_003086295.3 Arachis hypogaea | reverse complement strand
AATTAATTTATTCTGTATTTATGAAAAAATAGCATTATCCGGTGATAAAAAAAAAAAAAAATGTTCTGAAAAAAAATTAGGATTTGAAAAGACAAATTTTTTATTTTTATGAAGTTTTAAATTCAAACATTAAAATTTTTTATTGAAAATTAAAAAATAAAATAAAGTCCAGTAATATTAGGAAGACAAAAAAAAGATGAAAACTTTTTTTTTTAAATTTTGAAACTAAAAAAGTAATCTTTTTATCAAAAGTCGAAAAATAAAGATTTTAGAAAATATCCAATAAACAAAAATTTAAAAAGTTTAAATTTTTAAAAATTAATTTATTCTGTATTTATGAAAAATAGCATTATCCGGTGATAAAAAAATAAAAAAAATGTTCTTGAAAAAAAATTTAGGATTTGAAAAGACAAAATTTTTTATTTTTATGAAGTTTTAAATTCAAACATTAAATTTTTTATTGAAAATTAAAAAATAAAATAAAGCCCAGTAATATTAGGAAGACAAAAAAAGAAGAAAACTTTTTATTTTAAATTTTGAAACTAAAAAATAATCTTTTTATCAAAAAGTCGAAAAATAAAGATTTTAGAAAATATCCAATAAACAAAAATTTAAGAAGTTTAAATTTTTAAAATTAATTTATTCTGTATTTATGAAAAAAATGTTCTTGAAAAAAAATTTAGGATTTGAAAAGACAAAATTTTTTATTTTATGAAGTTTTAAATTTAAACATTAAAATTTTTTATTGAAATAAAAATAAAATAAAGTCCAGTAATATTAGGAAGACAAAAAAAGATGAAAACTTTTTTTTTAAATTTTGAAACTAAAAAAATAATCTTTTTATCAAAAAGTCGAAAAATAAAGATTTTAGAAAATATCCAATAAACAAAAATTTAAAAAGTTTAAATTTTAAAATTAATTTATTCTTTGAAAAGACAAAATTTTTTATTTTTATGAAGTTTTAAATTTAAACATTAAAATTTTTTATTGAAAATTAAAAAATAAAATAAAGTCCAGTAATATTAGGAAGACAAAAAAAGATGAAAACTTTTTTTTTAAATTTTGAAACTAAAAAATAATCTTTTTATCAAAAAGTCGAAAAATAAAGATTTTAGAAAATATCCAATAAACAAAAATTTAAAAAGTTTAAATTTTTAAAATTAATTTATTCTGTATTTATGAAAAATGCATTATCCGTGATAAAAAAAAAAAATGTTCTTGAAAAAAATTTAGTTTGAAAAGACAAAATTTTTATTTTATGAAGTTTTAATTAAACATTAAAATTTTTATTGAAAATTAAAAATAAATAAAGTCCAGTAATATTAGGAAGACAAAAAAAGATGAAACTTTTATTTTAAATTTGAAACTAAAAAATAATCTTTTTATCAAAAAGTCAAAAATAAAGATTTTAGAAAATATCCAATAAACAAAAATTTAAAAAGTTTAAATTTTTAAAATTAATTTATTCTGTATTTATGAAAAAATAGCATTATCCGGTGATAAAAAATAAAAAATGTTCTTGAAAAAAATTTAGGATTTGAAAAGACAAAATTTTTTATTTTTATGAAGTTTTAAATTTAAACATTAAAATTTTTATTGAAAATTAAAAATAAAATAAAGTCCAGTAATATTAGGAAGACAAAAAAAGATGAAAACTTTTTATTTTTAAATTTTGAAACTAAAAAAATAATCTTTTTATCAAAAAGTCGAAAAATAAAGATTTTAGAAAATATCCAATAAACAAAAATTTAAAAAGTTTAAATTTTTAAAATTAATTTATTCTGTATTTATGAAAAAATAGCATTATCCGGTGATAAAAAAATAAAAAAATGTTCTTGAAAAAAAATTTAGGATTTGAAAAGACAAAATTTTTTATTTTTATGAAGTTTTAAATTCAAACATTAAAATTTTTTATTGAAAATTAAAAAATAAAATAAAGCCCAGTAATATTAGGAAGACAAAAAAAAGATGAAAACTTTTTATTTTT
This sequence comes from Arachis hypogaea, assembly GCF_003086295.3. Lineage (NCBI taxonomy): Eukaryota > Viridiplantae > Streptophyta > Magnoliopsida > Fabales > Fabaceae > Arachis > Arachis hypogaea. The sequence goes on along the minus strand of NW_027255453.1, from coordinate 345,761 downwards.
AAATTTTGAAACTAAAAAATAATCTTTTTATCAAAAAGTCGAAAAATAAAGATTTTAGAAAATATCCAATAAACAAAAATTTAAGAAGTTTAAATTTTTAAAATTAATTTATTTTGTATTTATGAAAAAATGTTCTTGAAAAAAAATTTAGGATTTGAAAACACAAAATTTTTATTTTTATGAAGTTTTAAATTTAAACATTAAAATTTTTTATTGAAAATTAAAAAATAAAATAAAGTCCAGTAATATTAGGAAGACAAAAAAAAGATGAAAACTTTTTATTTTTAAATTTTGAAACTAAAAAATAATCTTTTTATCAAAAAGTCGAAAAATAAAGATTTTAGAAAATATCCAATAAACAAAAATTTAAAAAGTTTAAATTTTTAAAATTAATTTATTCTGTATTTATGAAAAAATAGCATTATCCGGTGATAAAAAATAAAAAAAATGTTCTTGAAAAAAATTTAGGATTTGAAAAGACAAAATTTTTATTTTTATGAAGTTTTAAATTTAAACATTAAAATTTTTTATTGAAAATTAAAAAATTAAATAAAGTCTAGTAATATTAGGAAGACAAAAAAAAGATGAAAACTTTTTATTTTTAAATTTTGAAAGTAAAAAAATAATCTTTTTATCAAAAAGTCGAAAAATAAAGATTTTAGAAAATATCCAATAAACAAAAATTTAAAAAGTTTAAATTTTTAAATTTAACTTATTCTGTATTTATGAAAAAATAGCATTATCCGGTGATAAAAAAATAAAGAAAATGTTCTTGAAAAAAAATTTAGGATTTGAAAAGACAAAATTTTTTATTTTTATGAAGTTTTAAATTTAAACATTAAAATTTTTATTGAAAATTAAAAATAAAATAAAGTCCAGTAATATTAGGAAGACAAAAAAAAGATGAAAACTTTTTATTTTTAAATTTTGAAACTGAAAAAATAATCTTTTTATGAAAAAGTCGAAAAATAAAGATTTTAGAAAATATCCAATAAACAAAAATTTAAAAAGTTTAAATTTTTAAAATTAATTTATTCTGTATTTATGAAAAAATAGCATTATTCGGTGATAAAAAAATAAAAAAATGTTCTTGAAAAAAAATTTAGGTTTGAAAAGACAAAATTTTTTATTTTTATGAAGTTTTAAATTCAAACATTAAAATTTTTTATTGAAAATTAAAAATAAAATAAAGTCCAGTAATATTAGGAAGACAAAAAAAAGATGAAAACTTTTTATTTTTAAATTTTGAAACTGAAAAAATAATCTTTTTATGAAAAAGTCGAAAAATAAAGATTTTAGAAAATATCCAATAAACAAAAATTTAAAAAGTTTAAATTTTTAAAATTAATTTATTCTGTATTTATGAAAAAATAGCATTATTCGGTGATAAAAAAATAAAAAAATGTTCTTGAAAAAAATTTAGGTTTGAAAAGACAAAATTTTTATTTTTATGAAGTTTTAAATTCAAACATTAAAATTTTTTATTGAAAATTAAAAAATAAAATAAAGTCCAGTAATATTAGGAAGACAAAAAAAAGATGAAAACTTTTTATTTTTAAATTTTGAAACTAAAAAAATAATCTTTTTATCAAAAAGTCGAAAAATAAAGATTTTAGAAAATATCCAATAAACAAAAATTTAAAAAGTTTAAATTTTTAAAATTAATTTATTCTGTATTTATGAAAAAATAGCATTATCCGGTGATAAAAAATAAAAAAATGTTCTTGAAAAAAAATTTAGGATTTGAAAAGACAAAATTTTTTATTTTTATGAAGTTTTAAATTTAAACATTAAAATTTTTATTGAAAATTAAAAAATAAAATAAAGTCCAGTAATATTAGGAAGACAAAAAAAAGATGAAAACTTTTTATTTTTAAATTTTGAAACTAAAAAAATAATCTTTTTATCAAAAAGTCGAAAAATAAAGATTTTAGAAAATATCCAATAAACAAAAATTTAAAAAGTTTAAATTTTTAAAATTAATTTATTCTGTATTTATGAAAAAATAGCATTATCCGGTGATAAAAAAATAAAAAAATGTTCTTGAAAAAAAATTTAGGATTTGAAAAGACAAAATTTTTATTTTTATGAAGTTTTAAATTCAAACATTAAAATTTTTTATTGAAAATTAAAAAATAAAATAAAGCCCAGTAATATTAGGAAGACAAAAAAAGATGAAAACTTTTTATTTTTAAATTTTGAAACTAAAAAATAATCTTTTTATCAAAAAGTCGAAAAATAAAGATTTTAGAAAATATCCAATAAACAAAAATTTAAAAAGTTTAAATTTTTAAAATTAATTTATTCTGTATTTATGAAAAAATAGCATTATCCGGTGATAAAAAAATAAAAAAAATGTTCTTGAAAAAAAATTAGGATTTGAAAAGACAAAATTTTTTATTTTTATGAAGTTTTAAATTTAAACATTAAAATTTTTATTGAAAATTAAAAATAAAACAAAGTCCAGTAATATTAGGAAGACAAAAAAAAGATGAATGTAAAACCCGGTTAATTAACGGCTAATTAACCCATAAATGAGAATTTATTCTAGAAAGCCTAAAATGTGATTTTTATGGCTAAATGTGATAGAGGAGACTGAGACGAGAATTTTGGTACCAATTTATAGAATTCGGACCAAGATTGGACCGAACGGCCAAACCGGGCCAATTGGACCCAAAGTGGGCCCTTGGCCCAACATAACTTAACCAAAACCCTAGTTTTCAGCACTCTCTCTCCTCATTTGTTACACACACAAGCTGAAATGGTGGAGAGGAAGGGAAGAACATTCTCTCAACTTCTCTCTCTCACTTGATCTTCAAATCACCATAACTTTTGATCTAGAGCTCCGATTGCCGCCCCGTTTGCGGCCACGCGTTCACCGCGGAGAGCTCTACAAAACCCATATAATCAATCTTGAGGTAAGCCACACCTTGCTGTTCGAATCTCAGCCCTTGTTTTCGAGTTTCAATGGGTGAAATGTTGAGATTTTGGGTTCTTTGATGTTATAGGACCCAACCCTCTTGAAGGAGAAGGTTAATCTTGTCTCCTTGGACCTTGGGTGTGGTAAGATTCTCAACCCTAGTGTATTTTTGTTGTTTTATGATGTTTGGGTTTGAGATGTTGTGTATGGGTATGATGGTTGTGGCTTAGGTTGTGTATGTGTGGATATTGGAGCTTGATTGGTGATTTTGAAAAGCTTGGAAAGGGTTTGGTGGTGCAAAATCTGTTCTTGGAAGTGTTGAGGCCTTGAGAGCTTGTGGATAAGTGGTTTGGAAGTGCTCTGGGTGAGCTTGGGAAAATCGGCTAAGGTATGGTTTCGGTTTCCCGTATCTAATATGTAATGTGGTAGGAAATACTTAGGCTAGAGGCCCTAAGATAGGCATTGAATGGTTGATGTTGTTGAATGATTGAGATATATGATGTGGTCATATATGTACTATTGATTATTGATGCCTTGATAGTATGATGTATGAGAAATATGCATGTTGAGATATATGCTTGATAATTGGTTATGGTTGAATTGTGGGTTGGACCATGCTGATGGTGAGTATGATGTTGATTGTGTACAATCATGATTTATTGGAATTGGTGTTGTTGAGACTTGGCATAAGGAATAGCATATGATATGTCAATATGTTTGAGTTGAGCCACTTGGGTGAAGTGGGTTAAAATGATGAGATAGTGATTTTGGTAAATTGTGGTTATGTGTCAATGTGTGAGTTGAGGAGGCTTGATGTTGAATTTGATACATTTTGAATTGATTTCAAAGAAAAGGGATGAAATTGGTATGTTTTGATTGGTTTTGAAAAGATTTGGATATGGCTTGTTTTGAAAATGGCACTTTGTGGTTTTTATGAAAAACATGGTTTTTGGGCATACTTTGGTGGGACATAACTTGGACTACGGATCCCCGTTTTGTACCAAATCTGTTTAGAAATGAAATTGGATCCGGGATGTCCATGCCGTTCGAAGAACGGGTGAAAAATGATTTAAAATGAGGAAGTTATGTCCGTTGGAAGATTGGGGTAAAAATCTGTGAATTCTGCAGCTTTTAACTTAGAAAATTTTTAGCAGAATCACCCCTTGCGCGTGGGCGCACCTGGCGCGTACGCGCCGATCTTCCGAAAAGCGCCATCCACGCGTACGCGTGATGTGCGCGGGCGCGCCGATTGTGCTGCACCCAATGCCCAGCCATTTTCCAGAGAGTTATGCCAGAACTGTGCCGGTGTTGTGCCTGGGGCACAAGAACACTCGCGCGTACGCGAGGTTGACGCGTGCGCGTCGATGGGCAAGTTTGGAATCCACGCGCTAGCGTGCCTGACGCTTACGCGTCGATGAGTTTTTGAGGCCATCCACGCGTGAGCGTGGAGTGCGCGTACGCGTGGCCCTATTTTTATCCCAAAGTTGATTTTTGAGTTTTAAAAGCCAAATCTCATACTTCTAAGCCTCCAATCTCACCATTTATGTCTTAAATCATTATGGCATGCCTAGCTATTAAAAAGGGGCTAGTGAATGTGATAACTTGCGAGTGAAGCAAGGGAAATACGAATGATCAATGAGGATCAAGATGATTATGTGAGATGTGGAGGATGGTGGTGGAAGTGCTTGTTATGCCATGGGCCGAAAGGCTATAATTGTTAATGATATGGCTGGTTATGGATTTAACCGTGAGCCGGAATAGCTGTGTATGCTGTGAATATTGGCTGGTTCTGGATTGAACCGTGAGCCTGAATGGCTAGTATGGATGTTGATCCATGGATGAGAATTCACGCATGTTGATGCTGAATTATTGATAATTGTGATTTGCACTTCCACTATCAGAGATACGAGTTTCCCTGGGTAGTAGCAGTGGCTAGCCACCACGTGCTCCAGGTTGAGGCTTGAGACTCTGTTGACCCTATGTCGTAAGTGTGGCCGGGCACTGTGAAAGGCCCGGATGAGCTCGAACCCCCGTAAATATTCACCAGTGAGGGTGATTGATATGGATCATGTTCATGATCAAGTTTAAAACGAGTATAACTCGAGTTTGGGGATGCACGACAGAGGGACAGTCCAATGGTTAGCGACCAGGACTTGTCGGGTTGGCTATATAACCGACAAGATGATATCATCGGCCACTAGGGACAGGCATTCATCATATGCATACTATGTGAATTGTTTGAGATTGCCTATTTGACTGCATATTACTTGCTAATTGTCTAAATGTCTTAACTGCTCCTACTTGTATATTCTTTGTCTGATATAACTGTGTTTGCTATAATATACTCCTGCTGGTGGTTGGGAGGTTTGAAGGAATGGGAAAGGGAAGTATTAGTTAGACTGAAGAATCTTTAGTCAGATGCCCTTATATGGTTTAGCTTGTTTATAAGCTTTGATATTTCTTGGAGGGAGTTCTAGGATTGCCTTCGGCTTTCCTCCATTATTATGTATTATATATGTGGAAGCTGTTACCTGCTGGGAACCTCTGGTTCTCACCCATGCGGATTTTGTGGTTTTCAGATGCAGGACGTGAGGTTTCCCGCTGAGGCATGCTGGAGACTTCTTGATTGCGAAGATTCCTTGTTCTTGGAGACCATGTTTTTGGTTTATATGTTTTGTTTAGATACTTATATCTCCATTAAATAATACAAACTGTGATGACTCCCCTTATGGGAGATTTTGGAGAATAGGTTTTCTGTATTTGTGTCCCTTTGGGTTTCCTTTGGGGTTTTCCTTATTTTATCATATGTATATATATTGTTATGCTCGGACCGGTTATCTTCGCATCCGGATCTTGAGTCTTGATATTCCTGTTTTTGACACTCCTTTGTATATATATAATCTCGCGTTGGTTATCCTCGTTTGTTACGTTTTCGATCGGAGTGTTGCGCTTTCGAGTTGCGGTTTTTGTTTACCCCTTTTCTACAAAGGCTCCTAGTTATAATCAATCATTCATACTACTATACGTACAAAATTTTATTTTAGAGGTCGTAATACCTTGCCATCTCTGAATTATGACTTAAGCATAAGACTCTGTATGGTAGGGTGTTACAATGAAAACTTTTTCTTTTTAAATTTTGAAACTAAAAAAATAATCTTTTTATCAAAAAGTCGAAAAATAAAGATTTTAGAAAATATCCAATAAACAAAAATTTAAAAAGTTTAAATTTTTAAAATTAATTTATTCTGTATTTATGAAAAAATAGCATTATCCGGTGATAAAAAAATAAAAAAATGTTCTTGAAAAAAAATTTAGGATTTGAAAAGACAAAATTTTTTATTTTTATGAAGTTTTAAATTCAAACATTAAAATTTTTTATTGAAAATTAAAAAATAAAATAAAGTCCAGTAATATTAGGAAGACAAAAAAAAGATGAAAACTTTTTATTTTTAAATTTTGAAACTAAAAAAATAATCTTTTTATCAAAAAGTCGAAAAATAAAGATTTTAGAAAATATCCAATAAACAAAAATTTAAAAAGTTTAAATTTTTAAAATTAATTTATTCTGTATTTATGAAAAAATAGCATTATCCGGTGATAAAAAAATAAAAAAAATGTTCTTGAAAAAAAATTTAGGATTTGAAAAGACAAAATTTTTTATTTTTATGAAGTTTTAAATTTAAACATTAAAATTTTTTATTGAAAATTAAAAAATAAAATAAAGTCCAGTAATATTAGGAAGACAAAAAAAAGATGAAAACTTTTTTTTTTAAATTTGAAACTAAAAAATAATCTTTTTATCAAAAAGTCGAAAAATAAAGATTTTAGAAAATATCCAATAAACAAAAATTTAAAAAGTTTAAATTTTAAAATTAATTTATTCTGTATTATGAAAAATAGCATTATCCGTGATAAAAAAAAAAAAATTTTAAAAAAATTAGATTTGAAAAGACAAAATTTTTTATTTTTATGAAGTTTTAAATTTAAACATTAAAATTTTTTATTGAAAATTAAAAAATAAAATAAAGTCCAGTAATATTAGGAAGACAAAAAAAAAGATGAAAACTTTTTATTTTTAAATTTTGAAACTAAAAAAATAATCTTTTTATCAAAAAGTCGAAAAATAAAGATTTTAGAAAATATCCAATAAACAAAAATTTAAAAAGTTTAAATTTTTAAAATTAATTTATTCTGTATTTATGAAAAAATAGCATTATCCGGTGATAAAAAAATAAAAAAAATGTTCTTGAAAAAAAATTTAGGATTTGAAAAGACAAAATTTTTTATTTTTATGAAGTTTTAAATTTAAACATTAAAATTTTTTATTGAAAATTAAAAAATAAAATAAAGTCCAGTAATATTAGGAAGACAAAAAAAAGATGAAAACTTTTTATTTTTAAATTTTGAAACTAAAAAAATAATCTTTTTATCAAAAAGTCGAAAAATAAAGATTTTAGAAAATATCCAATAAACAAAAATTTAAAAAGTTTAAATTTTTAAAATTAATTTATTCTGTATTTATGAAAAATAGCATTATCCGGTGATAAAAAATAAAAAAATGTTCTTGAAAAAAATTTAGGATTTGAAAAGACAAAATTTTTTATTTTTATGAAGTTTTAAATTTAAACATTAAAATTTTTTATTGAAAATTAAAAAATAAAATAAAGTCCAGTAATATTAGGAAGACAAAAAAAAGATGAAAACTTTTTATTTTTAAATTTTGAAACTAAAAAAATAATCTTTTTATCAAAAAGTCGAAAAATAAAGATTTTAGAAAATATCCAATAAACAAAAATTTAAAAAGTTTAAATTTTTAAAATTAATTTATTCTGTATTTATGAAAAAATAGCATTATCCGGTGATAAAAAAATAAAAAAATGTTCTTGAAAAAAAATTTAGGATTTGAAAAGACAAAATTTTTTATTTTTATGAAGTTTTAAATTTAAACATTAAAATTTTTTATTGAAAATTAAAAAATAAAATAAAGTCCAGTAATATTAGGAAGACAAAAAAAAGATGAAAACTTTTTATTTTTAAATTTTGAAACTAAAAAAATAATCTTTTTATCAAAAAGTCGAAAAATAAAGATTTTAGAAAATATCCAATAAACAAAAATTTAAAAAGTTTAAATTTTTAAAATTAATTTATTCTGTATTTATGAAAAAATAGCATTATCCGGTGATAAAAAAATAAAAAAATGTTCTTGAAAAAAAATTTAGGATTTGAAAAGACAAAATTTTTTATTTTTATGAAGTTTTAAATTTAAACATTAAAATTTTTTATTGAAAATTAAAAAATAAAATAAAGTCCAGTAATATTAGGAAGACAAAAAAAAGATGAAAACTTTTTATTTTTAAATTTTGAAACTAAAAAAATAATCTTTTTATCAAAAAGTCGAAAAATAAAGATTTTAGAAAATATCCAATAAACAAAAATTTAAAAAGTTTAAATTTTTAAAATTAATTTATTCTGTATTTATGAAAAAATAGCATTATCCGGTGATAAAAAAATAAAAAAATGTTCTTGAAAAAAAATTTAGGATTTGAAAAGACAAAATTTTTTATTTTTATGAAGTTTTAAATTTAAACATTAAAATTTTTTATTGAAAATTAAAAAATAAAATAAAGTCCAGTAATATTAGGAAGACAAAAAAAAGATGAAAACTTTTTATTTTTAAATTTTGAAACTAAAAAAATAATCTTTTTATCAAAAAGTCGAAAAATAAAGATTTTAGAAAATATCCAATAAACAAAAATTTAAAAAGTTTAAATTTTTAAAATTAATTTATTCTGTATTTATGAAAAAATAGCATTATCCGGTGATAAAAAAATAAAAAAATGTTCTTGAAAAAAAATTTAGGATTTGAAAAGACAAAATTTTTTATTTTTATGAAGTTTTAAATTTAAACATTAAAATTTTTTATTGAAAATTAAAAAATAAAATAAAGTCCAGTAATATTAGGAAGACAAAAAAAAGATGAAAACTTTTTATTTTTAAATTTTGAAACTAAAAAATAATCTTTTTATCAAAAAGTCAAAAATAAAGATTTTAGAAAATATCCAATAAACAAAAATTTAAAAGTTTAAATTTTTAAAATTAATTTATTCTGTATTTATGAAAAAATAGCATTATCCGGTGATAAAAAATAAAAAAATGTTCTTGAAAAAAAATTTAGGATTTGAAAAGACAAAATTTTTTATTTTTATGAAGTTTTAAATTTAAACATTAAAATTTTTTATTGAAAATTAAAAAATAAAATAAAGTCCAGTAATATTAGGAAGACAAAAAAAAGATGAAAACTTTTTATTTTTAAATTTTGAAACTAAAAAAATAATCTTTTTATCAAAAAGTCGAAAAATAAAGATTTTAGAAAATATCCAATAAACAAAAATTTAAAAAGTTTAAATTTTTAAAATTAATTTATTCTGTATTTATGAAAAAATAGCATTATCCGGTGATAAAAAAATAAAAAAATGTTCTTGAAAAAAAATTTAGGATTTGAAAAGACAAAATTTTTTATTTTTATGAAGTTTTAAATTTAAACATTAAAATTTTTTATTGAAAATTAAAAAATAAAATAAAGTCCAGTAATATTAGGAAGACAAAAAAAAGATGAAAACTTTTTATTTTTAAATTTTGAAACTAAAAAAATAATCTTTTTATCAAAAAGTCGAAAAATAAAGATTTTAGAAAATATCCAATAAACAAAAATTTAAAAAGTTTAAATTTTTAAAATTAATTTATTCTGTATTTATGAAAAAATAGCATTATCCGGTGATAAAAAATAAAAAAATGTTCTTGAAAAAAAATTTAGGATTTGAAAAGACAAAATTTTTTATTTTTATGAAGTTTTAAATTTAAACATTAAAATTTTTTATTGAAAATTAAAAATAAAATAAAGTCCAGTATGACAAGTATCTTAGTAGTTTTACTAGTCTTTTTCTTGTTTTTAATTAGTTTTATAACTTTCTTAAGCATAAGTAAAATAGGTTGAATTTCATATTTCTTGCTCAGTAATCATATAAAAATATGCATTTTCATGAGTTTTGTGTATATTGTCATATATTTTGAAAAAAAATCTATGATTTGAAGCACAACTTTATGTTTTTGATTGATTATGAATAACAAGCTTATGAAGGTGCAGGAAGTTCAAAAAAAGCCTGAGAAACGTTGAAACGTTTGACTCAACTTTGAGGCAAAGTTGGCCAAGAAGGATGCTATGAAGAACGTTGACAAGTTTACCTCAAACTTTGAGGAAACGTTGAAAAGAAGAAAAATTGAAGCCTAGATGAAGTTTGCCAAGTTTGACTAAACGTTGAGCAAACGTTCGCAATAATGAAGAAAAGGTCCTGGCTAAACAACGTTTGAGAAGTTTGACCTCAAACGTTGGGTCAAACGTTGGCGACATTTTGATGAATAAGAGCATGAAGAACCTGATTGATGAGTAAATTGAGCCACGTTTGCGCCAACGTTTGACTCAAACGTTGGCCAAACGTTGGCCAAAAACAAGCATAATCACGTTTGAGCTCATTTTGATCAAACTTAGCCAAACGTGGATGAAGCAAAGCTTGTATCATTCACTCAAAGTTTGAGTCAAGTTTGCCCTCAAACTTGTCAAAGTGAAATTGCATTTAAAGTTTTTTTCAAACTTAGACAATAAAAATAGCAACAATTCCATCAAGGCAAGCAATTCAAGCTTGAGATCATTAGAAAAAGTGTATAAATAGCTTAGAATTTAAAGTTAGTTTTTTTGAATTGTAATTCTGGAAGAACTTTTGAAGAAGATTGACATTTGAAAGTTTCTGAAAGAATTAATTTCTTTCTGGTTTTATTGTTTTCTTTCTGAAATTTTTGAATCGGTGTTAAATAAATATTCTGTTTCAAATAATATTTATGATTTGAGAAAAGATCTATTTTTTTCTTTTTTGATTTTAATTTCTTGCAATTTTTTAATTTTTGATCTAGAAATTTGAGATCTAGAATTGATTATCTAGTCTTTGGGTCTAGATTATTGGATTCTTTTTAATTTTTTGTTTAACTTCTGAATAATCTGACCCATTTACAATTCAAGTATTTAATTTCTCATTTAATTTAAACATTTCTTTTTTTAAAAGTTTAATTTAGTTCTCTTATTTATGAATATTAGCAATACAAAAAAAAAATAAAACTTTTTCTTGATTTAATTTGAAACTAAAAAATTAATCTTTTATGAGTTTAAATTGAAAATAAAGATTTTTAGAAAATTATCCAATAACCAGTAATATTAGGAAGACAAAAAAAAGATGAAAACTTTTTATTTTAAATTTTGAAATAAAAATAATCTTTTTATCAAAAAGCGAAAAATAAAGATTTAGAAAATATCCAATAAAAAAAATTTAAAAAGTTTAAATTTTTAAAATTAATTATTCTGTATTTATGAAAAAATGTTCTTGAAAAAAAATTTAGGATTTGAAAAGACAAATTTTTTATTTTTATGAAGTTTTAAATTTAAACATTAAAATTTTTTATTGAAAATTAAAAAATAAAATAAAGTCCAGTAATATTAGGAAGACAAAAAAAAGATGAAAACTTTTTATTTTTAAATTTTGAAACTAAAAAAATAATCTTTTTATCAAAAAGTCGAAAAATAAAGATTTTAGAAAATATCCAATAAACAAAAATTTAAAAAGTTTAAATTTTTAAAATTAATTTATTCTGTATTTATGAAAAAATAGCATTATCCGGTGATAAAAAAATAAAAAAATGTTCTTGAAAAAAAATTTAGGATTTGAAAAGACAAAATTTTTTATTTTTATGAAGTTTTAAATTTAAACATTAAAATTTTTTATTGAAAATTAAAAAATAAAATAAAGTCCAGTAATATTAGGAAGACAAAAAAAAGATGAAAACTTTTTATTTTTAAATTTTGAAACTAAAAAAATAATCTTTTTATCAAAAAGTCGAAAAATAAAGATTTTAGAAAATATCCAATAAACAAAAATTTAAAAAGTTTAAATTTTTAAAATTAATTTATTCTGTATTTATGAAAAAATAGCATTATCCGGTGATAAAAAAATAAAAAAATGTTCTTGAAAAAAAATTTAGGATTTGAAAAGACAAAATTTTTTATTTTTATGAAGTTTTAAATTTAAACATTAAAATTTTTTATTGAAAATTAAAAAATAAAATAAAGTCCAGTAATATTAGGAAGACAAAAAAAAGATGAAAACTTTTTATTTTTAAATTTTGAAACTAAAAAAATAATCTTTTTATCAAAAAGTCGAAAAATAAAGATTTTAGAAAATATCCAATAAACAAAAATTTAAAAAGTTTAAATTTTTAAAATTAATTTATTCTGTATTTATGAAAAAATAGCATTATCCGGTGATAAAAAAATAAAAAAATGTTCTTGAAAAAAAATTTAGGATTTGAAAAGACAAAATTTTTTATTTTTATGAAGTTTTAAATTTAAACATTAAAATTTTTTATTGAAAATTAAAAAATAAAATAAAGTCCAGTAATATTAGGAAGACAAAAAAAAGATGAAAACTTTTTATTTTTAAATTTTGAAACTAAAAAAATAATCTTTTTATCAAAAAGTCGAAAAATAAAGATTTTAGAAAATATCCAATAAACAAAAATTTAAAAAGTTTAAATTTTTAAAATTAATTTATTCTGTATTTATGAAAAAATAGCATTATCCGGTGATAAAAAAATAAAAAAATGTTCTTGAAAAAAAATTTAGGATTTGAAAAGACAAAATTTTTTATTTTTATGAAGTTTTAAATTTAAACATTAAAATTTTTTATTGAAAATTAAAAAATAAAATAAAGTCCAGTAATATTAGGAAGACAAAAAAAAGATGAAAACTTTTTATTTTTAAATTTTGAAACTAAAAAAATAATCTTTTTATCAAAAAGTCGAAAAATAAAGATTTTAGAAAATATCCAATAAACAAAAATTTAAAAAGTTTAAATTTTTAAAATTAATTTATTCTGTATTTATGAAAAAATAGCATTATCCGGTGATAAAAAAATAAAAAAATGTTCTTGAAAAAAAATTTAGGATTTGAAAAGACAAAATTTTTTATTTTTATGAAGTTTTAAATTTAAACATTAAAATTTTTTATTGAAAATTAAAAAATAAAATAAAGTCCAGTAATATTAGGAAGACAAAAAAAAGATGAAAACTTTTTATTTTTAAATTTTGAAACTAAAAAAATAATCTTTTTATCAAAAAGTCGAAAAATAAAGATTTTAGAAAATATCCAATAAACAAAAATTTAAAAAGTTTAAATTTTTAAAATTAATTTATTCTGTATTTATGAAAAAATAGCATTATCCGGTGATAAAAAAATAAAAAAATGTTCTTGAAAAAAAATTTAGGATTTGAAAAGACAAAATTTTTTATTTTTATGAAGTTTTAAATTTAAACATTAAAATTTTTTATTGAAAATTAAAAAATAAAATATTTTAAAATTAAATTTATTCTGTATTTATAAAAAATAGCATTATGGTGATAAAAAATAAAAATGTTCTTGAAAAAAATTTAGATTTGAAAAGACAAAATTTTTATTTTTATGAAGTTTAAATTAAACATTAAAATTTTTATTGAAAATTAAAAAATAAAATAAAGTCCAGTAATATTAGGAAGACAAAAAAAAGATGAAAACTTTTATTTTTAAATTTTGAAACTAAAAAATAATCTTTTATCAAAAAGTGAAAAATAAAGATTTTAAAAATATCCAATAAAAAAATTTAAAAATTTAAATTTTTAAAATAATTTAATATTTATAATAAAATACATTATTGATAAAAAATTAAAAAGTCTAAAAAAAAGATTTGAAAAAAATTTTTATTTTATAATTTTGAAATAAAAAAAATTATTGATAAAAAAAAAAAAAAATTTAGAAAAAAAAAAAAAGAAAACTTTTATTTTTAAATTTTAAATAAAAAAAATTTTTTATAAAAATAAAAATAAAATTTAAAAAATATTAATAAACAAAAAATTTAAAATTTAAATTTTTAAAATTAATTTTTTATTGAATAATTTGAAAAAATAAAAAAATTTAAAATTTAAAAAATAAAATTTAATTGTTTATTTTGAAAAAATAATTATTGATAAAAAATAAAAAAATGTTTTGAAAAAAAATTTAGATTTGAAAAGACAAAATTTTTTATTTTTATGAAGTTTTAAATTTAAACATTAAAATTTTTTATTGAAAATTAAAAATAAAATAAAGTCAGTAATATTAGGAAGACAAAAAAAAGATGAAAACTTTTTATTTTTAAATTTTGAAACTAAAAAAATAATCTTTTTATCAAAAAGTCGAAAAATAAAGATTTTAGAAAATATCCAATAAACAAAAATTTAAAAGTTTAAATTTTTAAAATTAATTTATTCTGTATTTATGAAAAAATAGCATTATCCGGTGATAAAAAATAAAAAAAAGTTGCTCAATCCTTCAATCCCTGTGGGATCGACCTCACTCCCGTGAGTTTTATTACTTGATGCGACCCGGTGCACTTGCCGGTGAGTTTTGTGTCGAATCGTTTTTCGCACATCACCCAGTAATATTAGGAAGACAAAAAAAAGATGAAAACTTTTTATTTTTAAATTTTGAAACTAAAAAATAATCTTTTTATCAAAAAGTCGAAAAATAAAGATTTTAGAAAATATCCAATAAACAAAAATTTAAAAAGTTTAAATTTTTAAAATTAATTTATTCTGTATTTATGAAAAAATGTTCTTGAAAAAAAAATTTAGGATTTGAAAAGACAAAATTTTTTATTTTTATGAAGTTTTAAATTTAAACATTAAAATTTTTTATTGAAAATTAAAAAATAAAATAAAGTCCAGTAATATTAGGAAGACAAAAAAAAGATGAAAACTTTTTCTTTTTAAATTTTGAAACTAAAAAAATAATATTTTTATAAAAAAGTCGAAAAATAAAGATTTTAGAAAATATCCAATAAACAAAAATTTAAAAAGTTTAAATTTTTAAAATTAATTTATTCTGTATTTATGAAAAAATAGCATTATCCGGTGATAAAAAAATAAAAAAATGTTCTTGAAAAAAAATTTAGGATTTGAAAAGACAAAATTTTTTATTTTTATGAAGTTTTAAATTTAAACATTAAAATTTTTTATTGAAAATTAAAAAATAAAATAAAGTCCAGTAATATTAGGAAGACAAAAAAAAGATGAAAACTTTTTATTTTTAAATTTTGAAACTAAAAAAATAATCTTTTTATCAAAAAGTCGAAAAATAAAGATTTTAGAAAATATCCAATAAACAAAAATTTAAAAAGTTTAAATTTTTAAAATTAATTTATTCTGTATTTATGAAAAAATAGCATTATCCGGTGATAAAAAAATAAAAAAATGTTCTTGAAAAAAAATTTAGGATTTGAAAAGACAAAATTTTTTATTTTTATGAAGTTTTAAATTTAAACATTAAAATTTTTTATTGAAAATTAAAAAATAAAATAAAGTCCAGTAATATTAGGAAGACAAAAAAAAGATGAAAACTTTTTATTTTTAAATTTTGAAACTAAAAAAATAATCTTTTTATCAAAAAGTCGAAAAATAAAGATTTTAGAAAATATCCAATAAACAAAAATTTAAAAAGTTTAAATTTTTAAAATTAATTTATTCTGTATTTATGAAAAAATAGCATTATCCGGTGATAAAAAATAAAAAAATGTTCTTGAAAAAAAATTTAGGATTTGAAAAGACAAAATTTTTTATTTTTATGAAGTTTTAAATTTAAACATTAAAATTTTTTATTGAAAATTAAAAAATAAAATAAAGTCCAGTAATATTAGGAAGACAAAAAAAAGATGAAAACTTTTTATTTTTAAATTTTGAAACTAAAAAAATAATCTTTTTATCAAAAAGTCGAAAAATAAAGATTTTAGAAAATATCCAATAAACAAAAATTTAAAAAGTTTAAATTTTTAAAATTAATTTATTCTGTATTTATGAAAAAATAGCATTATCCGGTGATAAAAAAATAAAAAAAATGTTCTTGAAAAAAAATTTAGGATTTGAAAAGACAAAATTTTTTATTTTTATGAAGTTTTAAATTTAAACATTAAAATTTTTTATTGAAAATTAAAAAATAAAATAAAGTCCAGTAATATTAGGAAGACAAAAAAAAGATGAAAACTTTTTATTTTTAAATTTTGAAACTAAAAAAATAATCTTTTTATCAAAAAGTCGAAAAATAAAGATTTTAGAAAATATCCAATAAACAAAAATTTAAAAAGTTTAAATTTTTAAAATTAATTTATTCTGTATTTATGAAAAAATAGCATTATCCGGTGATAAAAAAATAAAAAAATGTTCTTGAAAAAAAATTTAGGATTTGAAAAGACAAAATTTTTTATTTTTATGAAGTTTTAAATTTAAACATTAAAATTTTTTATTGAAAATTAAAAAATAAAATAAAGTCCAGTAATATTAGGAAGACAAAAAAAAGATGAAAACTTTTTATTTTTAAATTTTGAAACTAAAAAAATAATCTTTTTATCAAAAAGTCGAAAAATAAAGATTTTAGAAAATATCCAATAAACAAAAATTTAAAAAGTTTAAATTTTTAAAATTAATTTATTCTGTATTTATGAAAAAATAGCATTATCCGGTGATAAAAAATAAAAAAAATGTTCTTGAAAAAAAATTTAGGATTTGAAAAGACAAAATTTTTTATTTTTATGAAGTTTTAAATTTAAACATTAAAATTTTTTATTGAAAATTAAAAAATAAAATAAAGTCCAGTAATATTAGGAAGACAAAAAAAAGATGAAAACTTTTTATTTTTAAATTTTGAAACTAAAAAAATAATCTTTTTATCAAAAAGTCGAAAAATAAAGATTTTAGAAAATATCCAATAAACAAAAATTTAAAAAGTTTAAATTTTTAAAATTAATTTATTCTGTATTTATGAAAAAATAGCATTATCCGGTGATAAAAAAATAAAAAAATGTTCTTGAAAAAAAATTTAGGATTTGAAAAGACAAAATTTTTTATTTTTATGAAGTTTTAAATTTAAACATTAAAATTTTTTATTGAAAATTAAAAAATAAAATAAAGTCCAGTAATATTAGGAAGACAAAAAAAAGATGAAAACTTTTTATTTTTAAATTTTGAAACTAAAAAAATAATCTTTTTATCAAAAAGTCGAAAAATAAAGATTTTAGAAAATATCCAATAAACAAAAATTTAAAAAGTTTAAATTTTTAAAATTAATTTATTCTGTATTTATGAAAAAATAGCATTATCCGGTGATAAAAAAATAAAAAAAATGTTCTTGAAAAAAAATTTAGGATTTGAAAAGACAAAATTTTTTATTTTTATGAAGTTTTAAATTTAAACATTAAAATTTTTTATTGAAAATTAAAAAATAAAATAAAGTCCAGTAATATTAGGAAGACAAAAAAAAGATGAAAACTTTTTATTTTTAAATTTTGAAACTAAAAAAATAATCTTTTTATCAAAAAGTCGAAAAATAAAGATTTTAGAAAATATCCAATAAACAAAAATTTAAAAAGTTTAAATTTTTAAAATTAATTTATTCTGTATTTATGAAAAAATAGCATTATCCGGTGATAAAAAATAAAAAAATGTTCTTGAAAAAAAATTTAGGATTTGAAAAGACAAAATTTTTTATTTTTATGAAGTTTTAAATTTAAACATTAAAATTTTTTATTGAAAATTAAAAAATAAAATAAAGTCCAGTAATATTAGGAAGACAAAAAAAAGATGAAAACTTTTTATTTTTAAATTTTGAAACTAAAAAATAATCTTTTTATCAAAAAGTCGAAAAATAAAGATTTTAGAAAATATCCAATAAACAAAAATTTAAAAAGTTTAAATTTTTAAAATTAATTTATTCTGTATTTATGAAAAAATAGCATTATCCGGTGATAAAAAAATAAAAAAATGTTCTTGAAAAAAAATTTAGGATTTGAAAAGACAAAATTTTTTATTTTTATGAAGTTTTAAATTTAAACATTAAAATTTTTTATTGAAAATTAAAAAATAAAATAAAGTCCAGTAATATTAGGAAGACAAAAAAAAGATGAAAACTTTTTATTTTTAAATTTTGAAACTAAAAAAATAATCTTTTTATCAAAAAGTCGAAAAATAAAGATTTTAGAAAATATCCAATAAACAAAAATTTAAAAAGTTTAAATTTTTAAAATTAATTTATTCTGTATTTATGAAAAAATAGCATTATCCGGTGATAAAAAAATAAAAAAATGTTCTTGAAAAAAATTTAGGATTTGAAAAGACAAAATTTTTTATTTTTATGAAGTTTTAAATTTAAACATTAAAATTTTTTATTGAAAATTAAAAAATAAAATAAAGTCCAGTAATATTAGGAAGACAAAAAAAAGATGAAAACTTTTTATTTTTAAATTTTGAAACTAAAAAAATAATCTTTTTATCAAAAAGTCGAAAAATAAAGATTTTAGAAAATATCCAATAAACAAAAATTTAAAAAGTTTAAATTTTTAAAATTAATTTATTCTGTATTTATGAAAAAATAGCATTATCCGGTGATAAAAAATAAAAAAATGTTCTTGAAAAAAAATTTAGGATTTGAAAAGACAAAATTTTTTATTTTTATGAAGTTTTAAATTTAAACATTAAAATTTTTTATTGAAAATTAAAAAATAAAATAAAGTCCAGTAATATTAGGAAGACAAAAAAAAGATGAAAACTTTTTATTTTTAAATTTTGAAACTAAAAAAATAATCTTTTTATCAAAAAGTCGAAAAATAAAGATTTTAGAAAATATCCAATAAACAAAAATTTAAAAAGTTTAAATTTTTAAAATTAATTTATTCTGTATTTATGAAAAAATAGCATTATCCGGTGATAAAAAAATAAAAAAATGTTCTTGAAAAAAAATTTAGGATTTGAAAAGACAAAATTTTTTATTTTTATGAAGTTTTAAATTTAAACATTAAAATTTTTTATTGAAAATTAAAAAATAAAATAAAGTCCAGTAATATTAGGAAGACAAAAAAAAGATGAAAACTTTTTATTTTTAAATTTTGAAACTAAAAAAATAATCTTTTTATCAAAAAGTCGAAAAATAAAGATTTTAGAAAATATCCAATAAACAAAAATTTAAAAAGTTTAAATTTTTAAAATTAATTTATTCTGTATTTATGAAAAAATAGCATTATCCGGTGATAAAAAAATAAAAAAAATGTTCTTGAAAAAAAATTTAGGATTTGAAAAGACAAAATTTTTTATTTTTATGAAGTTTTAAATTTAAACATTAAAATTTTTATTGAAAATTAAAAAATAAAATAAAGTCCAGTAATATTAGGAAGACAAAAAAAAGATGAAAACTTTTTATTTTTAAATTTTGAAACTAAAAAAATAATCTTTTTATCAAAAAGTCGAAAAATAAAGATTTTAGAAAATATCCAATAAACAAAAATTTAAAAAGTTTAAATTTTTAAAATTAATTTATTCTGTATTTATGAAAAAATAGCATTATCCGGTGATAAAAAATAAAAAAAATGTTCTTGAAAAAAATTTAGGATTTGAAAAGACAAAATTTTTTATTTTTATGAAGTTTTAAATTTAAACATTAAAATTTTTTATTGAAAATTAAAAATAAAATAAAGTCCAGTAATATTAGGAAGACAAAAAAAAGATGAAAACTTTTTATTTTTAAATTTTGAAACTAAAAAAATAATCTTTTTATCAAAAAGTCGAAAAATAAAGATTTTAGAAAATATCCAATAAACAAAAATTTAAAAAGTTTAAATTTTTAAAATTAATTTATTCTGTATTTATGAAAAAATAGCATTATCCGGTGATAAAAAAATAAAAAAATGTTCTTGAAAAAAAATTTAGGATTTGAAAAGACAAAATTTTTTATTTTTATGAAGTTTTAAATTTAAACATTAAAATTTTTTATTGAAAATTAAAAAATAAAATAAAGTCCAGTAATATTAGGAAGACAAAAAAAAGATGAAAACTTTTTATTTTTAAATTTTGAAACTAAAAAAATAATCTTTTTATCAAAAAGTCGAAAAATAAAGATTTTAGAAAATATCCAATAAACAAAAATTTAAAAAGTTTAAATTTTTAAAATTAATTTATTCTGTATTTATGAAAAAATAGCATTATCCGGTGATAAAAAATAAAAAAATGTTCTTGAAAAAAAATTTAGGATTTGAAAAGACAAAATTTTTTATTTTTATGAAGTTTTAAATTTAAACATTAAAATTTTTTATTGAAAATTAAAAAATAAAATAAAGTCCAGTAATATTAGGAAGACAAAAAAAAGATGAAAACTTTTTATTTTTAAATTTTGAAACTAAAAAAATAATCTTTTTATCAAAAAGTCGAAAAATAAAGATTTTAGAAAATATCCAATAAACAAAAATTTAAAAAGTTTAAATTTTTAAAATTAATTTATTCTGTATTTATGAAAAAATAGCATTATCCGGTGATAAAAAAATAAAAAAATGTTCTTGAAAAAAAATTTAGGATTTGAAAAGACAAAATTTTTTATTTTTATGAAGTTTTAAATTTAAACATTAAAATTTTTTATTGAAAATTAAAAAATAAAATAAAGTCCAGTAATATTAGGAAGACAAAAAAAAGATGAAAACTTTTTATTTTTAAATTTTGAAACTAAAAAAATAATCTTTTTATCAAAAAGTCGAAAAATAAAGATTTTAGAAAATATCCAATAAACAAAAATTTAAAAAGTTTAAATTTTTAAAATTAATTTATTCTGTATTTATGAAAAAATAGCATTATCCGGTGATAAAAAATAAAAAAAATGTTCTTGAAAAAAAATTTAGGATTTGAAAAGACAAAATTTTTTATTTTTATGAAGTTTTAAATTTAAACATTAAAATTTTTTATTGAAAATTAAAAAATAAAATAAAGTCCAGTAATATTAGGAAGACAAAAAAAAGATGAAAACTTTTTATTTTTAAATTTTGAAACTAAAAAAATAATCTTTTTATCAAAAAGTCGAAAAATAAAGATTTTAGAAAATATCCAATAAACAAAAATTTAAAAAGTTTAAATTTTTAAAATTAATTTATTCTGTATTTATGAAAAAATAGCATTATCCGGTGATAAAAAAATAAAAAAATGTTCTTGAAAAAAAATTTAGGATTTGAAAAGACAAAATTTTTTATTTTTATGAAGTTTTAAATTTAAACATTAAAATTTTTTATTGAAAATTAAAAAATAAAATAAAGTCCAGTAATATTAGGAAGACAAAAAAAAGATGAAAACTTTTTATTTTTAAATTTTGAAACTAAAAAAATAATCTTTTTATCAAAAAGTCGAAAAATAAAGATTTTAGAAAATATCCAATAAACAAAAATTTAAAAAGTTTAAATTTTTAAAATTAATTTATTCTGTATTTATGAAAAAATAGCATTATCCGGTGATAAAAAATAAAAAAAATGTTCTTGAAAAAAATTTAGGATTTGAAAAGACAAAATTTTTTATTTTTATGAAGTTTTAAATTTAAACATTAAAATTTTTTATTGAAAATTAAAAAATAAAATAAAGTCCAGTAATATTAGGAAGACAAAAAAAAGATGAAAACTTTTTATTTTTAAATTTTGAAACTAAAAAAATAATCTTTTTATCAAAAAGTCGAAAAATAAAGATTTTAGAAAATATCCAATAAACAAAAATTTAAAAAGTTTAAATTTTTAAAATTAATTTATTCTGTATTTATGAAAAAATAGCATTATCCGGTGATAAAAAATAAAAAAAATGTTCTTGAAA
Organism: Arachis hypogaea; assembly: GCF_003086295.3. Lineage (NCBI taxonomy): Eukaryota > Viridiplantae > Streptophyta > Magnoliopsida > Fabales > Fabaceae > Arachis > Arachis hypogaea. The sequence continues at coordinate 324,073 of NW_027255453.1, read as the reverse complement.
AAAAATTTAGGATTTGAAAAGACAAAATTTTTTATTTTTATGAAGTTTTAAATTTAAACATTAAAATTTTTTATTGAAAATTAAAAAATAAAATAAAGTCCAGTAATATTAGGAAGACAAAAAAAAGATGAAAACTTTTTATTTTTAAATTTTGAAACTAAAAAAATAATCTTTTTATCAAAAAGTCGAAAAATAAAGATTTTAGAAAATATCCAATAAACAAAAATTTAAAAAGTTTAAATTTTTAAAATTAATTTATTCTGTATTTATGAAAAAATAGCATTATCCGGTGATAAAAAAATAAAAAAATGTTCTTGAAAAAAAATTTAGGATTTGAAAAGACAAAATTTTTTATTTTTATGAAGTTTTAAATTTAAACATTAAAATTTTTTATTGAAAATTAAAAAATAAAATAAAGTCCAGTAATATTAGGAAGACAAAAAAAAGATGAAAACTTTTTATTTTTAAATTTTGAAACTAAAAAAATAATCTTTTTATCAAAAAGTCGAAAAATAAAGATTTTAGAAAATATCCAATAAACAAAAATTTAAAAAGTTTAAATTTTTAAAATTAATTTATTCTGTATTTATGAAAAAATAGCATTATCCGGTGATAAAAAATAAAAAAAATGTTCTTGAAAAAAAATTTAGGATTTGAAAAGACAAAATTTTTTATTTTTATGAAGTTTTAAATTTAAACATTAAAATTTTTTATTGAAAATTAAAAAATAAAATAAAGTCCAGTAATATTAGGAAGACAAAAAAAAGATGAAAACTTTTTATTTTTAAATTTTGAAACTAAAAAAATAATCTTTTTATCAAAAAGTCGAAAAATAAAGATTTTAGAAAATATCCAATAAACAAAAATTTAAAAAGTTTAAATTTTTAAAATTAATTTATTCTGTATTTATGAAAAAATAGCATTATCCGGTGATAAAAAAATAAAAAAATGTTCTTGAAAAAAATTTAGGATTTGAAAAGACAAAATTTTTTATTTTTATGAAGTTTTAAATTTAAACATTAAAATTTTTTATTGAAAATTAAAAAATAAAATAAAGTCCAGTAATATTAGGAAGACAAAAAAAAGATGAAAACTTTTTATTTTTAAATTTTGAAACTAAAAAAATAATCTTTTTATCAAAAAGTCGAAAAATAAAGATTTTAGAAAATATCCAATAAACAAAAATTTAAAAAGTTTAAATTTTTAAAATTAATTTATTCTGTATTTATGAAAAAATAGCATTATCCGGTGATAAAAAAATAAAAAAATGTTCTTGAAAAAAAATTTAGGATTTGAAAAGACAAAATTTTTTATTTTTATGAAGTTTTAAATTTAAACATTAAAATTTTTTATTGAAAATTAAAAAATAAAATAAAGTCCAGTAATATTAGGAAGACAAAAAAAAGATGAAAACTTTTTATTTTTAAATTTTGAAACTAAAAAAATAATCTTTTTATCAAAAAGTCGAAAAATAAAGATTTTAGAAAATATCCAATAAACAAAAATTTAAAAAGTTTAAATTTTTAAAATTAATTTATTCTGTATTTATGAAAAAATAGCATTATCCGGTGATAAAAAATAAAAAAAATGTTCTTGAAAAAAAATTTAGGATTTGAAAAGACAAAATTTTTTATTTTTATGAAGTTTTAAATTTAAACATTAAAATTTTTTATTGAAAATTAAAAAATAAAATAAAGTCCAGTAATATTAGGAAGACAAAAAAAAGATGAAAACTTTTTATTTTTAAATTTTGAAACTAAAAAAATAATCTTTTTATCAAAAAGTCGAAAAATAAAGATTTTAGAAAATATCCAATAAACAAAAATTTAAAAAGTTTAAATTTTTAAAATTAATTTATTCTGTATTTATGAAAAAATAGCATTATCCGGTGATAAAAAAATAAAAAAATGTTCTTGAAAAAAATTTAGGATTTGAAAAGACAAAATTTTTTATTTTTATGAAGTTTTAAATTTAAACATTAAAATTTTTTATTGAAAATTAAAAAATAAAATAAAGTCCAGTAATATTAGGAAGACAAAAAAAAGATGAAAACTTTTTATTTTTAAATTTTGAAACTAAAAAAATAATCTTTTTATCAAAAAGTCGAAAAATAAAGATTTTAGAAAATATCCAATAAACAAAAATTTAAAAAGTTTAAATTTTTAAAATTAATTTATTCTGTATTTATGAAAAAATAGCATTATCCGGTGATAAAAAATAAAAAAATGTTCTTGAAAAAAAATTTAGGATTTGAAAAGACAAAATTTTTTATTTTTATGAAGTTTTAAATTTAAACATTAAAATTTTTTATTGAAAATTAAAAAATAAAATAAAGTCCAGTAATATTAGGAAGACAAAAAAAAGATGAAAACTTTTTATTTTTAAATTTTGAAACTAAAAAAATAATCTTTTTATCAAAAAGTCGAAAAATAAAGATTTTAGAAAATATCCAATAAACAAAAATTTAAAAAGTTTAAATTTTTAAAATTAATTTATTCTGTATTTATGAAAAAATAGCATTATCCGGTGATAAAAAATAAAAAAAATGTTCTTGAAAAAAAATTTAGGATTTGAAAAGACAAAATTTTTTATTTTTATGAAGTTTTAAATTTAAACATTAAAATTTTTTATTGAAAATTAAAAAATAAAATAAAGTCCAGTAATATTAGGAAGACAAAAAAAAGATGAAAACTTTTTATTTTTAAATTTTGAAACTAAAAAATAATCTTTTTATCAAAAAGTCGAAAAATAAAGATTTTAGAAAATATCCAATAAACAAAAATTTAAAAAGTTTAAATTTTTAAAATTAATTTATTCTGTATTTATGAAAAAATAGCATTATCCGGTGATAAAAAATAAAAAAATGTTCTTGAAAAAAAATTTAGGATTTGAAAAGACAAAATTTTTTATTTTTATGAAGTTTTAAATTTAAACATTAAAATTTTTTATTGAAAATTAAAAAATAAAATAAAGTCCAGTAATATTAGGAAGACAAAAAAAAGATGAAAACTTTTTATTTTTAAATTTTGAAACTAAAAAAATAATCTTTTTATCAAAAAGTCGAAAAATAAAGATTTTAGAAAATATCCAATAAACAAAAATTTAAAAAGTTTAAATTTTTAAAATTAATTTATTCTGTATTTATGAAAAAATAGCATTATCCGGTGATAAAAAATAAAAAAAATGTTCTTGAAAAAAAATTTAGGATTTGAAAAGACAAAATTTTTTATTTTTATGAAGTTTTAAATTTAAACATTAAAATTTTTTATTGAAAATTAAAAAATAAAATAAAGTCCAGTAATATTAGGAAGACAAAAAAAAGATGAAAACTTTTTATTTTTAAATTTTGAAACTAAAAAATAATCTTTTTATCAAAAAGTCGAAAAATAAAGATTTTAGAAAATATCCAATAAACAAAAATTTAAAAAGTTTAAATTTTTAAAATTAATTTATTCTGTATTTATGAAAAAATAGCATTATCCGGTGATAAAAAATAAAAAAAATGTTCTTGAAAAAAATTTAGGATTTGAAAAGACAAAATTTTTTATTTTTATGAAGTTTTAAATTTAAACATTAAAATTTTTTATTGAAAATTAAAAAATAAAATAAAGTCCAGTAATATTAGGAAGACAAAAAAAAGATGAAAACTTTTTATTTTTAAATTTTGAAACTAAAAAAATAATCTTTTTATCAAAAAGTCGAAAAATAAAGATTTTAGAAAATATCCAATAAACAAAAATTTAAAAAGTTTAAATTTTTAAAATTAATTTATTCTGTATTTATGAAAAAATAGCATTATCCGGTGATAAAAAAATAAAAAAATGTTCTTGAAAAAAAATTTAGGATTTGAAAAGACAAAATTTTTTATTTTTATGAAGTTTTAAATTTAAACATTAAAATTTTTTATTGAAAATTAAAAAATAAAATAAAGTCCAGTAATATTAGGAAGACAAAAAAAAGATGAAAACTTTTTATTTTTAAATTTTGAAACTAAAAAATAATCTTTTTATCAAAAAGTCGAAAAATAAAGATTTTAGAAAATATCCAATAAACAAAAATTTAAAAAGTTTAAATTTTTAAAATTAATTTATTCTGTATTTATGAAAAAATAGCATTATCCGGTGATAAAAAAATAAAAAAAATGTTCTTGAAAAAAAATTTAGGATTTGAAAAGACAAAATTTTTTATTTTTATGAAGTTTTAAATTTAAACATTAAAATTTTTTATTGAAAATTAAAAAATAAAATAAAGTCCAGTAATATTAGGAAGACAAAAAAAAGATGAAAACTTTTTATTTTTAAATTTTGAAACTAAAAAAATAATCTTTTTATCAAAAAGTCGAAAAATAAAGATTTTAGAAAATATCCAATAAACAAAAATTTAAAAAGTTTAAATTTTTAAAATTAATTTATTCTGTATTTATGAAAAAATAGCATTATCCGGTGATAAAAAATAAAAAAAATGTTCTTGAAAAAAAATTTAGGATTTGAAAAGACAAAATTTTTTATTTTTATGAAGTTTTAAATTTAAACATTAAAATTTTTTATTGAAAATTAAAAAATAAAATAAAGTCCAGTAATATTAGGAAGACAAAAAAAAGATGAAAACTTTTTATTTTTAAATTTTGAAACTAAAAAAATAATCTTTTTATCAAAAAGTCGAAAAATAAAGATTTTAGAAAATATCCAATAAACAAAAATTTAAAAAGTTTAAATTTTTAAAATTAATTTATTCTGTATTTATGAAAAAATAGCATTATCCGGTGATAAAAAAATAAAAAAAATGTTCTTGAAAAAAAATTTAGGATTTGAAAAGACAAAATTTTTTATTTTTATGAAGTTTTAAATTTAAACATTAAAATTTTTTATTGAAAATTAAAAAATAAAATAAAGTCCAGTAATATTAGGAAGACAAAAAAAAGATGAAAACTTTTTATTTTTAAATTTTGAAACTAAAAAAATAATCTTTTTATCAAAAAGTCGAAAAATAAAGATTTTAGAAAATATCCAATAAACAAAAATTTAAAAAGTTTAAATTTTTAAAATTAATTTATTCTGTATTTATGAAAAAATAGCATTATCCGGTGATAAAAAATAAAAAAAATGTTCTTGAAAAAAAATTTAGGATTTGAAAAGACAAAATTTTTTATTTTTATGAAGTTTTAAATTTAAACATTAAAATTTTTTATTGAAAATTAAAAAATAAAATAAAGTCCAGTAATATTAGGAAGACAAAAAAAAGATGAAAACTTTTTATTTTTAAATTTTGAAACTAAAAAATAATCTTTTTATCAAAAAGTCGAAAAATAAAGATTTTAGAAAATATCCAATAAACAAAAATTTAAAAAGTTTAAATTTTTAAAATTAATTTATTCTGTATTTATGAAAAAATAGCATTATCCGGTGATAAAAAAATAAAAAAAATGTTCTTGAAAAAAAATTTAGGATTTGAAAAGACAAAATTTTTTATTTTTATGAAGTTTTAAATTTAAACATTAAAATTTTTTATTGAAAATTAAAAAATAAAATAAAGTCCAGTAATATTAGGAAGACAAAAAAAAGATGAAAACTTTTTATTTTTAAATTTTGAAACTAAAAAAATAATCTTTTTATCAAAAAGTCGAAAAATAAAGATTTTAGAAAATATCCAATAAACAAAAATTTAAAAAGTTTAAATTTTTAAAATTAATTTATTCTGTATTTATGAAAAAATAGCATTATCCGGTGATAAAAAAATAAAAAAATGTTCTTGAAAAAAAATTTAGGATTTGAAAAGACAAAATTTTTTATTTTTATGAAGTTTTAAATTTAAACATTAAAATTTTTTATTGAAAATTAAAAAATAAAATAAAGTCCAGTAATATTAGGAAGACAAAAAAAAGATGAAAACTTTTTATTTTTAAATTTTGAAACTAAAAAAATAATCTTTTTATCAAAAAGTCGAAAAATAAAGATTTTAGAAAATATCCAATAAACAAAAATTTAAAAAGTTTAAATTTTTAAAATTAATTTATTCTGTATTTATGAAAAAATAGCATTATCCGGTGATAAAAAAATAAAAAAAATGTTCTTGAAAAAAATTTAGGATTTGAAAAGACAAAATTTTTTATTTTTATGAAGTTTTAAATTTAAACATTAAAATTTTTTATTGAAAATTAAAAAATAAAATAAAGTCCAGTAATATTAGGAAGACAAAAAAAAGATGAAAACTTTTTATTTTTAAATTTTGAAACTAAAAAAATAATCTTTTTATCAAAAAGTCGAAAAATAAAGATTTTAGAAAATATCCAATAAACAAAAATTTAAAAAGTTTAAATTTTTAAAATTAATTTATTCTGTATTTATGAAAAAATAGCATTATCCGGTGATAAAAAATAAAAAAATGTTCTTGAAAAAAAATTTAGGATTTGAAAAGACAAAATTTTTTATTTTTATGAAGTTTTAAATTAAACATTAAAATTTTTTATTGAAAATTAAAAAATAAAATAAAGTCCAGTAATATTAGGAAGACAAAAAAAAGATGAAAACTTTTTATTTTTAAATTTTGAAACTAAAAAAATAATCTTTTTATCAAAAAGTCGAAAAATAAAGATTTTAGAAAATATCCAATAAACAAAAATTTAAAAAGTTTAAATTTTTAAAATTAATTTATTCTGTATTTATGAAAAAATAGCATTATCCGGTGATAAAAAAATAAAAAAAATGTTCTTGAAAAAAAATTTAGGATTTGAAAAGACAAAATTTTTTATTTTTATGAAGTTTTAAATTTAAACATTAAAATTTTTTATTGAAAATTAAAAAATAAAATAAAGTCCAGTAATATTAGGAAGACAAAAAAAAGATGAAAACTTTTTATTTTTAAATTTTGAAACTAAAAAAATAATCTTTTTATCAAAAAGTCGAAAAATAAAGATTTTAGAAAATATCCAATAAACAAAAATTTAAAAAGTTTAAATTTTTAAAATTAATTTATTCTGTATTTATGAAAAAATAGCATTTTTTTTTTTTTTTTTTTTTTTTTTTTTTTTTTTTTTTTTTTTTTTTTTTTTTTTTTTTTTTTTTTTTTTTTTTTTTTTTTATTTATTGAAAAAATAGCATTATCCGGATGATGATAAAAAATAAAAAAATCCTTTCTTGAATTCTTGTGTATTGGTGTGACAATCTTCCAATTGCTTCTTGCATTTGAGTCATGTCCATATTGCCTTGTGGGAAAAAGTGCGGCTGTTCCTCCTCCTCTTGTGGCTCTTCTTCTGGTTGTAGCTCATCTTCTTCCATTGGTTCTTCTCTTTGCCTTCTTCCATGTGGTCTTCGGCCATGATGTGCTTCGGGAGTCATTGTCATTCTTTCAATGGTTATGGGCAGGCCTTGGCTTATCCACTTTGGATTCTCATCTTCCATTGGTACTTTGGCTTTCACACACAACCTCCAAATGGTACTTGGGTAGTACAACCAAGACCCGGCCGAATTCTTCTCAGCAATCCGTTGGATATCTTTTGCAAGGATTTCATGAACTTTGATCTCTCCTCCCACAATGATGCAATGTAACATCACAACTTTCTCCCTGTTAACTTATGAAGTGTTAACTGTGCCCAGAATTGATCTTTTCATCAACTCATACCATCCTTTTGCTTCTGGGGTGAGGTTACATCTCTTCAAAAACTTATATCTGTTCTTGCCATCTCCTTCCCATTCGGAGTTCTCTAAACAAATATCTCTAGCAATCTCATCATAATCCTGATCCTCATTCAGCCTTTGTTGGTATCCTGGTTCATTAAAGCGGACTGACTTTAGCCCCAAGACTTTCTTGATTGCATTCGAGCTAAAATCTACTTCCACTCCCCGCACATAACTCTTGTATGTTGGTGGCTCACGCATGTCAAGTCTTGGGACGTTGGCATAAAACTCTCTTACAATATTGGCATTGATTCGGGTATCTGGTGATGCAAGCTCCTCCCACCTCCTCTTTTGAATTTTGTTCTTCATTTCTTGACATCCATCATCCGGAAATAAGAATGGAACTTCTGGATAGATCTTCTTGTCGTTCATCCACTCCATTTGAAATTGATGGTATGAAGACTTGAATCTCCATCGGTCATATTCAGGAGTGCTCTCCTCCACCATAGGTTCTTTTCCTTTTCTTCGTTTGGTTCTTGAGGAGGAGGCCATGATCACTTAGTTGGTGGAGTTTTGTGCGGCTAGAGAGGTTGTGAAGGGTGTTGGAGAGTTTGAAGTGAGTTTGGAACCAAAAAGAGGTGAGACCGAATTGGTTGGGGACAAGAATTGATGAAGGGAGGTTTAGATTGTTGGAAGGAAGTGTTGTACCGAGCTTATGATGAAGGATGAAAGGATTGAGGTTTCAAGGTTACAAGGATTCGGTTATGTGCATGGCTTAAAGGTGGTGAGCTTTTTAAATGAGCAATGAAGGGCTAGGATGAAATTGGACTCATGGGAATCAAAGGTATGCATGTAAGGATGAATGAAGACAAAATTTGCTCCTTCCCTTGCCTTTGCCGTGACTATCTCTGAGGAATGGCAGATTCCTTTTTTGAAGCATGTGAAGAAATTTTGTCTTCATGCTGTACTTTCCTTTGTCTTGTCCTTTTCATTGAAGATTCTTTGACCTCCTAGTCATCACAACAATACAACATGCATTAGTCTTATCCAACCGTAGCAAATATTGTCCTTTTTTTTTTAAAAAAAAATTGTGAACCATCAATTCTTACAACAATTGAGCCGTGACACTCTCTTAGGAGGACACCAAACTTAATGTTTGGTCATGTTCAAAGAAAATAAGTTTCTTCCTCCAATTAGTGTAATTCACATGTCAAATGTTCATAAGAATTGTTTTTGTTACACTTTCTTTTTCTCTCTTTTTTTTTCATGAAGGATCAATTGTGTCTCTTAAATTGGTGCATCAAAGTTTGATGGACACCAAACTTGTTTCTTGTTAGAGGGTACACCACAATTAATTCCTTCATTATCGAGTAAGAATTTTCTATTTAAGAGGTTTTGGAAGAAAAACAATTTGTATGATTATTGATGCATGAATTCCTAATTTTCATGAAGTTATGTGAACACCAAACTTAGTGTTTGGCTACATGCTTTATCAAGGCACTTTAAGCATGTAAAACAAGATTATTTGTAACATTGGTTTAGTATGCTTGAAGGCACACCACACGTCAAAATTCTTAGCATATGTTTCAAAAGCAATGCATGTAGTCAGTGGACATGTTCATGAAAAGGGAAGAGGGTTCATGCTCAAATGATCATAACTTATTGAATTTAAAATGACATGAATCTTAAATCATGGGTTGCCTCCCATGGAGCGCTCTTTTATTGTCATTAGCTTGACATTGAGGCTCTCTTTTATGGTGGTTGGTGCTTGTAGGGCCTCAATTTGTCTCCCCTGACTGTGATCCTCTTCTTTGTTTTCTGGTGTTCAATCTATGCGTGCTCTAATGAGAGTATGTTGCTGACAATGTAGTAGTCCTCAGTTTGTTGGTTTGCACCCAACTGTTGATATATCAGTTGCACTTTGTCACCTTTGGACAGCCCCTCTGTTGGTATCCTCCTGTTCTTCCAACCCCTTTTTGTTTTGTTTCTGTGTTTCATCTTTCCTTTTGTTGATCTTCCTTTTCTGGCCATGGCCTTCTCTTGGGACCTCTCTTCTCAGTGGCTAATATTCCAATATCTTCTTGAGCTTCTTTATTAATTTGCACAATCCTTGTCCTTGGGGTGTTGTTGTGACTTTCCTTGTCATTTCCTTCCTTCAGCTGTGATCCTCCCTTATCAATTTCCATATAGTCTTTCTTCTTTTCACTAAACTGTGCCTCTGGTAGAACCTTCAGAATGACACTCTGATCATGCATCCTGAGAGTTAACTCCCCTTTCTCTATGTCTATGATGGCTCTAGCAGTGGCCAAGAATGGCCTTCCTAGTATAACAGAGTCACCATCATCCTCCTCTGACTCTAGAATCACAAAGTCAGCAGGATATATAAAGCTGTCTACCTTGACCAACAGATTTTCAACTACACCCCTAGGGTGCACCATTGACTTATCTACCAGCTCCAGCGACATTTGTACTGGTTTGACTTCCTTATGCAGCTTTTTCACCAGGGAGGACGGTATCAAATTAATACTTGCTCCGAGATCGCACATTGCTTTAGTGACGGTCATTTCCCCAATGGTGCAAGGTAACAAGAAAATTCCTGGGTCCTCAAGCTTGGGAGGCAGCCCTTTTTGAATCAAGACTCTGCATTCCTCAGTGAGTGATACGATTTCCTTCTCATCCCAACTTCTTTTCTTATTGATAAGGTCCTTCAAGAACTTGGCATACAAAGGCATTTGCTCAAGTGCTTCAGCTAGAGGGATGTTGATTTCCAGCTTCTTGAAGGTCTTAAGGAATTTGTGGAAATGTTGATCCTTAACCTCCTTGTTGAATCTCTGGGGATATGGCAGTGGAGGTGTGATGCTTTTTCCTATTTGCTGCTGTTCCTGAGTCATTTCCCTTGAGCTTTGTGGCTGATTGTCCTTCTCTTTGAGTTTCTCAGTGCTTTTGGTTGGCACCACCACTTGCTCCTTAGCTTGATCTGCTTTTGTTTGCTTCTCATCCTCTGTTGGTTCTTTGATGCTCTCTTTTTGCTTCTTTGTAGTGTCATTGTTGCTCATCAGTATTCTCCCACTCCTTAATTGTATTGCCTTGCATTCCTCCTTGGGATTTGGATTGTGTCACTAGGCAGTGAGCTTGAAGGTCTCTCAACAGAAATTTGCTTGGAGATTTGCCCGATCTGCCTTTCTAGCTCTTTATGGAAGCCTCATGGTTTTTGTTTGTTATTTCCTGGAGTTTCAACATTTTTTCTATCATGGTTTCCAAGTTGGTGAGTCTTTGGGGTTCAGGTGGTGCTTGTGGTGGGTTATGAACTGTGGTTGGTGGATGATAAGCATTTTGGTTGGTGGATTGGTTAGTGGGTTGGTACTGGTTGAGATTGGGTAGTTGTTTTGAGGTTTTCTATATGTATTTTGGTTTGTTTGCTGCTGGTTGAAATTTTGATTGTGTCTTGGTTGTTTTGGTTTGAGTTTCTCTGCCATGGTTGTTGGTTTTGATTGTGAGTGTCTCCCCATCTCAGGTTGGGGTGATTCTTCCATGAGGGGTTGTATGTATCACCATAAACTTCATTTGAATTAGAATGCATATACTGAACTTGTTCTTGCTGTTGCTCTTCTTGAACTTCTTCATTTTGTCCCCATGTGGTTGATGGTTGGCTAGTGTTGACTGCTGCAACTTGGAAGCTGTCAATCCTCTTGGTCATTTGCTCAAATTGTTGTTGAATTTGCTGCTGCATTAATTTGTTTTGAGCCAAGATTGAATCCACTCCTTCTAGCTCCATTACTCCTCTTCTTTGTGATGGTTGTCGGCTTCTTTGATGAGCAAAGAAATACTGGTTGTTGGCCACCATATCAATAAGTTCTTGAGCCTCCTCTGCAGTTTTCATGAGTTGCAAGGAACCTCCAGCTGAATGATCCAATGATTCCTGGGACTTCAGTGTTAAGCCTTCATAGAAGTTTTGCAACTTCTCCCATTCATTAAACATGTTAGAAGGACATTTCCTGACTAGAGCTTTGTACCTCTCCCATGCCTCATAGATGGGTTCAGTCTCCATTTGAGTGAATGTTTGTACCTCGGCCTTCAACCTTATAACCCTCTGTGGTGGATAAAACTTGGCAAGGAACTTGGTTACCAAATCATCCCAGTTATTGATGCTGTCTCTTGGAAACGATTCCAACCATTGAGTGGCCTTGTCCCTAAGAGAGAATGGAATAACATCAATTTGTAACTGTCAGGAGGCACACCATTAGTTTTGACAGTGTTGCATATCCTCAAGAAGGTGGATAAATGTTGTGTGGGTCTTCAAGTGATCCTCCACCAAAAGAGCAATTGTTCTGAACCAAAGTGATGAGTTGTGGCTTAAGTTCAAAATTGTTTGCATTGACATTTGGAGCCAAGATGCTGCTTCCACAATGTCTAGGATTGGCAAAGGTATAGGAAGCCAAAACTCTCCTCTGAGGTGGGTTGTCATTGTTGTTCTCTGCTCCACCAGGTGGATTAGTTGAATGTTCCTCCATATCTTGAAATTCTTCGTCTGATTCCTCTTCTCCAACAATATTCTTCCCTCTCTCAGCTCTTCTTAACCTCCTGAGAATCCTTTCATCTTGTTCATAAAAATTTAGTGCGTTTCTTCTTGTACCTGACATACAAGCATATCATGAGGAATTCACAAACCAATGATACTTCAATCTACTGCTTAAATTGAAGTTTTAGTTAGTTTAAGCAAAAAATCAAACAGTTAGTGGGTTATTCAAAAATACAGAAAAAGTGCTTGATCTAAATTACCACCTCACTTAATCATTGTCAATCTAGTCAATCCCCGGCAACGGCGCCAAAAACTTGATGGGAATATTTTGGTTGAGACAAGAATCTCTCCCAAAGCAACACCGATCTAACCGGCAAGTGCACCGGGTCGCATCAAGTAATAAAAACTCACGGAGTGAGGTCGATCCCACAGGGATTGAAGGATTGAGCAATTTTAGTTTAGTGGTTGATTTAGTCAAGCGAATCAAGATTTGGTTGATTGATTGGTGATTTGTAGAATTTAAATTGCATTGAAAGTAAAGAGAATAAGAAATAAATTGCCGAATCTTAAAGAACAAGAAATTAAATGGCAGAAACTCAAAGAGCAAGAAATGTAAATTGCAAGAATCTTAAATGACAAGAAATGTAAATGCTTGAAATGTAAAGGGATTGGACTTGGATTTGCAAAAATTAAACAAAGAGGAATTAAATTGCATCAAACAGAGGAGTAATTGGAATTGGATTGAATCGGATTCAAACAGAAAAATAAAATGAACAATTAAAGCAAGAATCAGAGATTTGAAATGGTAGAATGAGATCTCAGGACCCAGAGACTAGAAAACCAAGTCTAGATCTCAATGCTTCCTAGATCCAACAAGAACAATAGCAAGAGAATTGTAAATTGCAAAGAAAATAGAAGAAGAACAATTAACAGGAAACTAAATTCAATTAAGCAGTAAAGAAAAAGAGAGATCCAAGGATGAGATTGAAACAGAATTCCTTCAATTCTCCAACCAAGATCCAAGACAATTGTAATTGAAATTGAAAGCAATTAAACTAAGAAAATAAAGATCACTCAAGCTCCCCAAAACTAAGAAGAAAACTCTCAAAAAAACTAAAAAGGGAAGCTCCCCGAATAAATTGAATTCTAGCCTATTTATACACTTTCTTCAAATGATCTTCAAGCCTTGAGTTGGGCCTTTGCTCTTGGTGGATTTGGGTTGAAAGAGGCCTTGGTTGATTGCTCTTGAAGTTTGGAGAGGAACCCAAGTGAATCAATTGAACCGGATTTGAGTTTTTGCAAAGTTGGATTCAAAGTTAGCCTCAAAGTTAGGGGTCTAACTTTGAGGCCAACTTTTCATATCAGCAAAGTGGGTTTGCTGCATCTCACGTTGGTGCCAACGTTAGCCTCCAAGTTAGGGGCTAACGTTGGCGCAAACGTTGGCTAGCCCTGGAGGAGACTTCTCATGCCAACGTTAGCCTCCAAGTTAGGGGGCTAACGTTGGCGCAAACGTTGGCAGCCCCTGGGAGGAATTTTCATGCCAACGTTAGCCTCCAAGTTTGGGGGCTAACGTTGGCGCAAACGTTGGGCACCCTGGGAGGAATTTTCAACTTCCAACGTTAGCCTCCAAGTTAGGGGGCTAACGTTGAGGCTAACTTTTCGTCCAAAAGTTTGTGCCAACGTTTGGGGGCTAACTTCAAGTCCAACTTCATTCTTCCTGGTTCAATTTCACTTGTTTCATTGTCTTCTCTTAGCTTCTAGCCATTCCTTCTTACTTCAACCCTTTTCCAAGCTTTCTTCACCTATCATAAATCAACCAAACACATCAAAGCTATGCTCAAAATCATGAGATGATCATTTTATACTAATATGCACCAATTATGGCATCAAACCTCATGAAATTGCATTAATTTATCTATGGTTGATTCAATCAAAGGAAGCATGAAAATCTACCTAAATTAGCTTGCTTAAGCCTCAAGAAAGTGCATAATTCAATCAAAAACAAAAGAAAGAGACTAGTGAAACTAGGCTAAGATGACTTGTCATCACTAATAAACAAAAATTTAAAAAGTTTAAATTTTTAAATTAATTTATTCTGTATTTATGAAAAAATAGCATTATCCGGTGATAAAAAAATAAAAAAAATGTTCTTGAAAAAAAATTTAGGATATGAAAAGACAAAATTTTTTATTTTTATGAAGTTTTAAATTTAAACATTAAAATTTTTTATTGAAAATTAAAAAATAAAATAAAGTCCAGTAATATTAGGAAGACAAAAAAAAGATGAAAACTTTTTCTTTTTAAATTTTGAAACTAAAAAATAATCTATTTATCAAAAAGTCAAAAAATAAAGATTTTAAAAAATATCCAATAAACAAAAATTTAAAAAGTTTAAATTTTTAAAATTAATTTATTCTGTATTTATGAAAAAATAGCATTATCCGGTGATAAAAAAATAAAAAAAATGTTCTTGAAAAAAAATTTAGGATTTGAAAAGACAAAATTTTTTATTTTTATGAAGTTTTAAATTTAAACATTAAAATTTTTTATTGAAAATTAAAAATAAAATAAAGTCCAGTAATATTAGGAAGACAAAAAAAAGATGAAAACTTTTTATTTTTAAATTTTGAAACTAAAAAAATAATCTTTTTATCAAAAAGTCGAAAAATAAAGATTTTAAAAATATCCAATAAACAAAAATTTAAAAAGTTTAAATTTTTAAAATTAATTTATTCTGTATTTATGAAAAAATAGCATTATCCGGTGATAAAAAATAAAAAAATGTTCTTGAAAAAAAATTTAGGATTTGAAAAGACAAAATTTTTTATTTTTATGAAGTTTTAAATTTAAACATTAAAATTTTTTATTGAAAATTAAAAAATAAAATAAAGTCCAGTAATATTAGGAAGACAAAAAAAAGATGAAAACTTTTTATTTTTAAATTTTGAAACTAAAAAAATAATCTTTTTATCAAAAAGTCGAAAAATAAAGATTTTAGAAAATATCCAATAAACAAAAATTTAAAAAGTTTAAATTTTTAAAATTAATTTATTCTGTATTTATGAAAAAATAGCATTATCCGGTGATAAAAAAATAAAAAAATGTTCTTGAAAAAAATTTAGGATTTGAAAAGACAAAATTTTTTATTTTTATGAAGTTTTAAATTTAAACATTAAAATTTTTTATTGAAAATTAAAAAATAAAATAAAGTCCAGTAATATTAGGAAGACAAAAAAAAGATGAAAACTTTTTATTTTTAAATTTTGAAACTAAAAAAATAATCTTTTTATCAAAAAGTCGAAAAATAAAGATTTTAGAAAATATCCAATAAACAAAAATTTAAAAAGTTTAAATTTTTAAAATTAATTTATTCTGTATTTATGAAAAAATAGCATTATCCGGTGATAAAAAATAAAAAAATGTTCTTGAAAAAAAATTTAGGATTTGAAAAGACAAAATTTTTTATTTTTATGAAGTTTTAAATTTAAACATTAAAATTTTTTATTGAAAATTAAAAAATAAAATAAAGTCCAGTAATATTAGGAAGACAAAAAAAAGATGAAAACTTTTTATTTTTAAATTTTGAAACTAAAAAAATAATCTTTTTATCAAAAAGTCGAAAAATAAAGATTTTAGAAAATATCCAATAAACAAAAATTTAAAAAGTTTAAATTTTTAAAATTAATTTATTCTGTATTTATGAAAAAATAGCATTATCCGGTGATAAAAAATAAAAAAATGTTCTTGAAAAAAATTTAGGATTTGAAAAGACAAAATTTTTTATTTTTATGAAGTTTTAAATTTAAACATTAAAATTTTTTATTGAAAATTAAAAAATAAAATAAAGTCCAGTAATATTAGGAAGACAAAAAAAGATGAAAACTTTTTATTTTTAAATTTTGAAACTAAAAAAATAATCTTTTTATCAAAAAGTCGAAAAATAAAGATTTTAGAAAATATCCAATAAACAAAAATTTAAAAAGTTTAAATTTTTAAAATTAATTTATTCTGTATTTATGAAAAAATAGCATTATCCGGTGATAAAAAATAAAAAAAATGTTCTTGAAAAAAAATTTAGGATTTGAAAAGACAAAATTTTTTATTTTTATGAAGTTTTAAATTTAAACATTAAAATTTTTTATTGAAAATTAAAAATAAAATAAAGTCCAGTAATATTAGGAAGACAAAAAAAAGATGAAAACTTTTTATTTTTAAATTTTGAAACTAAAAAAATAATCTTTTTATCAAAAAGTCGAAAAATAAAGATTTTAGAAAATATCCAATAAACAAAAATTTAAAAAGTTTAAATTTTTAAAATTAATTTATTCTGTATTTATGAAAAAATAGCATTATCCGGTGATAAAAAATAAAAAAATGTTCTTGAAAAAAAATTTAGGATTTGAAAAGACAAAATTTTTTATTTTTATGAAGTTTTAAATTTAAACATTAAAATTTTTTATTGAAAATTAAAAAATAAAATAAAGTCCAGTAATATTAGGAAGACAAAAAAAAGATGAAAACTTTTTATTTTTAAATTTTGAAACTAAAAAAATAATCTTTTTATCAAAAAGTCGAAAAATAAAGATTTTAGAAAATATCCAATAAACAAAAATTTAAAAAGTTTAAATTTTTAAAATTAATTTATTCTGTATTTATGAAAAAATAGCATTATCCGGTGATAAAAAAATAAAAAAATGTTCTTGAAAAAAATTTAGGATTTGAAAAGACAAAATTTTTTATTTTTATGAAGTTTTAAATTTAAACATTAAAATTTTTTATTGAAAATTAAAAAATAAAATAAAGTCCAGTAATATTAGGAAGACAAAAAAAAGATGAAAACTTTTTATTTTTAAATTTTGAAACTAAAAAAATAATCTTTTTATCAAAAAGTCGAAAAATAAAGATTTTAGAAAATATCCAATAAACAAAAATTTAAAAAGTTTAAATTTTTAAAATTAATTTATTCTGTATTTATGAAAAAATAGCATTATCCGGTGATAAAAAAATAAAAAAATGTTCTTGAAAAAAAATTTAGGATTTGAAAAGACAAAATTTTTTATTTTTATGAAGTTTTAAATTTAAACATTAAAATTTTTTATTGAAAATTAAAAAATAAAATAAAGTCCAGTAATATTAGGAAGACAAAAAAAAGATGAAAACTTTTTATTTTTAAATTTTGAAACTAAAAAAATAATCTTTTTATCAAAAAGTCGAAAAATAAAGATTTTAGAAAATATCCAATAAACAAAAATTTAAAAAGTTTAAATTTTTAAAATTAATTTATTCTGTATTTATGAAAAAATAGCATTATCCGGTGATAAAAAATAAAAAAATGTTCTTGAAAAAAATTTAGGATTTGAAAAGACAAAATTTTTATTTTTATGAAGTTTTAAATTTAAACATTAAAATTTTTTATTGAAAATTAAAAAATAAAATAAAGTCCAGTAATATTAGGAAGACAAAAAAAAGATGAAAACTTTTTATTTTTAAATTTTGAAACTAAAAAAATAATCTTTTTATCAAAAAGTCGAAAAATAAAGATTTTAGAAAATATCCAATAAACAAAAATTTAAAAGTTTAAATTTTTAAAATTAATTTATTCTGTATTTATGAAAAAATAGCATTATCCGGTGATAAAAAATAAAAAAATGTTCTTGAAAAAAAATTTAGGATTTGAAAAGACAAAATTTTTTATTTTTATGAAGTTTTAAATTTAAACATTAAAATTTTTTATTGAAAATTAAAAATAAAATAAAGTCCAGTAATATTAGGAAGACAAAAAAAAGATGAAAACTTTTTATTTTTAAATTTTGAAACTAAAAAAATAATCTTTTTATCAAAAAGTCAAAAATAAAGATTTTAGAAAATATCCAATAAACAAAAATTTAAAAAGTTTAAATTTTTAAAATTAATTTATTCTGTATTTATGAAAAAATAGCATTATCCGGTGATAAAAAAATAAAAAAATGTTCTTGAAAAAAATTTAGGATTTGAAAAGACAAAATTTTTTATTTTTATGAAGTTTTAAATTTAAACATTAAAATTTTTTATTGAAAATTAAAAATAAAATAAAGTCCAGTAATATTAGGAAGACAAAAAAAAGATGAAAACTTTTTATTTTTAAATTTTGAAACTAAAAAAATAATCTTTTTATCAAAAAGTCAAAAATAAAGATTTTAGAAAATATCCAATAAACAAAAATTTAAGAAGTTTAAATTTTTAAAATTAATTTATTCTGTATTTATGAAAAAATAGCATTATCCGGTGATAAAAAAATAAAAAAATGTTCTTGAAAAAAATTTAGGATTTGAAAAGACAAAATTTTTTATTTTTATGAAGTTTTAAATTTAAACATTAAAATTTTTTATTGAAAATTAAAAGTAAAATAAAGTCCAGTAATATTAGGAAGAAAAAAAAAGATGAAAACTTTTTATTTTTAAATTTTGAAACTAAAAAAATAATCTTTTTATCAAAAAGTCGAAAAATAAAGATTTTAGAAAATATCCAATAAACAAAAATTTAAAAAGTTTAAATTTTTAAAATTAATTTATTCTGTATTTATGAAAAAATAGCATTATCCGGTGATAAAAAATAAAAAAATGTTCTTGAAAAAAATTTAGGATTTGAAAAGACAAAATTTTTTATTTTTATGAAGTTTTAAATTTAAACATTAAAATTTTTTATTGAAAATTAAAAAATAAAATAAAGTCCAGTAATATTAGGAAGACAAAAAAAAGATGAAAACTTTTTATTTTTAAATTTTGAAACTAAAAAAATAATCTTTTTATCAAAAAGTCAAAAAATAAAGATTTTAGAAAATATCCAATAAACAAAAATTTAAAAGTTTAAATTTTTAAAATTAATTTATTCTGTATTTATGAAAAAATAGCATTATCCGGTGATAAAAAATAAAAAAATGTTCTTGAAAAAAATTTAGGATTTGAAAAGACAAAATTTTTTATTTTATGAAGTTTTAAATTTAAACATTAAAATTTTTTATTGAAAATTAAAAAATAAAATAAAGTCCAGTAATATTAGGAAGACAAAAAAAAGATGAAAACTTTTTATTTTTAAATTTTGAAACTAAAAAAATAATCTTTTTATCAAAAAGTCGAAAAATAAAGATTTTAGAAAATATCCAATAAACAAAAATTTAAAAGTTTAAATTTTTAAAATTAATTTATTCTGTATTTATGAAAAAATAGCATTATCCGGTGATAAAAAATAAAAAAAATGTTCTTGAAAAAAATTTAGGATTTGAAAAGACAAAATTTTTTATTTTTATGAAGTTTTAAATTTAAACATTAAAATTTTTTATTGAAAATTAAAAAGTAAAATAAAGTCCAGTAATATTAGGAAGACAAAAAAAAGATGAAAACTTTTTATTTTTAAATTTTGAAACTAAAAAAATAATCTTTTTATCAAAAAGTCAAAAATAAAGATTTTAGAAAATATCCAATAAACAAAAATTTAAGAAGTTTAAATTTTTAAAATTAATTTATTCTGTATTTTGAAAAAATAGCATTATCCGGTGATAAAAAAATAAAAAAATGTTCTTGAAAAAAAATTTAGGATTTGAAAAGACAAAATTTTTTATTTTTATGAAGTTTTAAATTTAAACATTAAAATTTTTTATTGAAAATTAAAAAATAAAATAAAGTCCAGTAATATTAGGAAGAAAAAAAAAGATGAAAACTTTTTATTTTTAAATTTTGAAACTAAAAAAATAATCTTTTTATCAAAAAGTCAAAAATAAAGATTTTAGAAAATATCCAATAAACAAAAATTTAAAAGTTTAAATTTTTAAAATTAATTTATTCTGTATTTATGAAAAAATAGCATTATCCGGTGATAAAAAATAAAAAAATGTTCTTGAAAAAAATTTAGGATTTGAAAAGACAAAATTTTTTATTTTTATGAAGTTTTAAATTTAAACATTAAAATTTTTTATTGAAAATTAAAAAGTAAAATAAAGTCCAGTAATATTAGGAAGACAAAAAAAAGATGAAAACTTTTTATTTTTAAATTTTGAAACTAAAAAAATAATCTTTTTATCAAAAAGTCAAAAATAAAGATTTTAGAAAATATCCAATAAACAAAAATTTAAGAAGTTTAAATTTTTAAAATTAATTTATTCTGTATTTATGAAAAAATAGCATTATCCGGTGATAAAAAATAAAAAAATGTTCTTGAAAAAAATTTAGGATTTGAAAAGACAAAATTTTTATTTTTATGAAGTTTTAAATTTAAACATTAAATTTTTTATTGAAAATTAAAAGTAAAATAAAGTCCAGTAATATTAGGAAGACAAAAAAAAGATGAAAACTTTTTATTTTTAAATTTTGAAACTAAAAAAATAATCTTTTTATCAAAAAGTCGAAAAATAAAGATTTTAGAAAATATCCAATAAACAAAAATTTAAAAAGTTTAAATTTTTAAAATTAATTTATTCTGTATTTATGAAAAAATAGCATTATCCGGTGATAAAAAATAAAAAAATGTTCTTGAAAAAAATTTAGGATTTGAAAAGACAAAATTTTTTATTTTTATGAAGTTTTAAATTTAAACATTAAAATTTTTTATTGAAAATTAAAAAATAAAATAAAGTCCAGTAATATTAGGAAGACAAAAAAAAGATGAAAACTTTTTATTTTTAAATTTTGAAACTAAAAAAATAATCTTTTTATCAAAAAGTCAAAAATAAAGATTTTAGAAAATATCCAATAAACAAAAATTTAAAAGTTTAAATTTTTAAAATTAATTTATTCTGTATTTATGAAAAAATAGCATTATCCGGTGATAAAAAATAAAAAAATGTTCTTGAAAAAAATTTAGGATTTGAAAAGACAAAATTTTTTATTTTTATGAAGTTTTAAATTTAAACATTAAAATTTTTTATTGAAAATTAAAAAATAAAATAAAGTCCAGTAATATTAGGAAGACAAAAAAAAGATGAAAACTTTTTATTTTTAAATTTTGAAACTAAAAAAATAATCTTTTTATCAAAAAGTCAAAAATAAAGATTTTAAAAATATCCAATAAACAAAAATTTAAAAAGTTTAAATTTTTAAAATTAATTTATTCTGTATTTATGAAAAAATAGCATTATCCGGTGATAAAAAATAAAAAAAATGTTCTTGAAAAAAATTTAGGATTTGAAAAGACAAAATTTTTTATTTTTATGAAGTTTTAAATTTAAACATTAAAATTTTTTATTGAAAATTAAAAATAAAATAAAGTCCAGTAATATTAGGAAGACAAAAAAAAGATGAAAACTTTTTATTTTTAAATTTTGAAACTAAAAAAATAATCTTTTTATCAAAAAGTCAAAAATAAAGATTTTAGAAAATATCCAATAAACAAAAATTTAAAAAGTTTAAATTTTTAAAATTAATTTATTCTGTATTTATGAAAAAATAGCATTATCCGGTGATAAAAAATAAAAAAATGTTCTTGAAAAAAATTTAGGATTTGAAAAGACAAAATTTTTTATTTTTATGAAGTTTTAAATTTAAACATTAAAATTTTTTATTGAAAATTAAAAGTAAAATAAAGTCCAGTAATATTAGGAAGACAAAAAAAAGATGAAAACTTTTTATTTTTAAATTTTGAAACTAAAAAAATAATCTTTTTACCAAAAAGTGAAAAATAAATATTTTAAAAATATCCAATAAACAAAAATTTAAAAAGTTTAAATTTTTAAAATTAATTTATTCTGTATTTATGAAAAAATAGCATTATCCGGTGATAAAAAAATAAAAAAATGTTCTTGAAAAAAATTTAGGATTTGAAAAGACAAAATTTTTTATTTTTATGAAGTTTTAAATTTAAAATTAAAATTTTTTATTGAAAATTAAAAAATAAAATAAAGTCCAGTAATATTAGGAAGACAAAAAAAAGATGAAAACTTTTTATTTTTAAATTTTGAAACTAAAAAAATAATCTTTTTATCAAAAAGTCGAAAAATAAAGATTTTAGAAAATATCCAATAAACAAAAATTTAAAAAGTTTAAATTTTTAGAATTAATTTATTCTGTATTTATGAAAAAATAGCATTTCCGGTGATAAAAAATAAAAAAATGTTCTTGAAAAAAAATTTAGGATTTGAAAAGACAAAATTTTTTATTTTTATGAAGTTTTAAATTTAAACATTAAAATTTTTTATTCAAAATTAAAAAATAAAATAAAGTCCAGTAATATTAGGAAGACAAAAAAAAGATGAAAACTTTTTATTTTTAAATTTTGAAACTAAAAAAATAATCTTTTTATAAAAAGTCAAAAATAAAGATTTTAGAAAATATCCAATAAACAAAAATTTAAAAAGTTTAAATTTTTAAAATTAATTTATTCTGTATTTATGAAAAAATAACATTATCCGGTGATAAATAAATAAAAAAATTTCTTGAAAAAAAATTTAGGATTTGAAAAGACAAAATTTTTTATTTTTATGAAGTTTTAAATTTAAACATTAAAATTTTTATTGAAAATTAAAAAATAAAATAAAGTCCAGTAATATTAGGAAGACAAAAAAAAGATGAAAACTTTTTATTTTTAAATTTTGAAACTAAAAAAATAATCTTTTTATCAAAAAGTCGAAAAATAAAGATTTTAGAAAATATCCAATAAACAAAAATTTAAAAAGTTTAAATTTTTAAAATTAATTTATTCTGTATTTATGAAAAAATAACATTATCCGGTGATAAATAAATAAAAAAATTTCTTGAAAAAAATTTAGGATTTGAAAAGACAAAATTTTTTATTTTTATGAAGTTTTAAATTTAAACATTAAAATTTTTAATTGAAAATTAAAAAATAAAATAAAGTCCAGTAATATTAGGAAGACAAAAAAAAGATGAAAACTTTTTATTTTTAAATTTTGAAACTAAAAAAATAATCTTTTTATCAAAAAGTCAAAAATAAAGATTTTAGAAAATATCCAATAAATAAAAATTTAAGAAGTTTAAATTTTTAAAATTAATTTATTCTGTATTTATGAAAAAATAGCATTATCCGGTGATAAAAAAATAAAAAAATGTTCTTGAAAAAAATTTAGGATTTGAAAAGACAAAATTTTTTATTTTTATGAAGTTTTAAATTTAAACATTAAAATTTTTTATTGAAAATTTAAAAGTAAAATAAAGTCCAGTAATATTAGGAAGATAAAAAAAAGATGAAAACTTTTTATTTTTAAATTTTGAAACTAAAAAAATAATCTTTTTATCAAAAAGTCAAAAATAAAGATTTTAGAAAATATCCAATAAACAAAAATTTAAGAAGTTTAAATTTTTAAAATTAATTTATTCTGTATTTATGAAAAAATAGCATTATCCGGTGATAAAAAAATAAAAAAAATGTTCTTGAAAAAAATTTAGGATTTGAAAAGACAAAATTTTTTATTTTTATGAAGTTTTAAATTTAAACATTAAAATTTTTTTTGAAAATTAAAAGTAAAATAAAGTCCAGTAATATTAGGAAGACAAAAAAAAGATAAAAACTTTTTATTTTTATTTTTGAAACTAAAAAAATAATCTTTTTACCAAAAAGTTGAAAAATAAATATTTTAAAAATATCCAATAAACAAAAATTTAAAAAGTTTAAATTTTTAAAATTAATTTATTCTGTATTTATGAAAAAATAGCATTATCCGGTGATAAAAAAATAAAAAAATATTCTTGAAAAAAATTTAGGATTTGAAAAGACAAAATTTTTTATTTTTATGAAGTTTTAAATTTAAAATTAAAATTTTTTATTGAAAATTAAAAAATAAAATAAAGTCCAGTAATATTAGGAAGACAAAAAAAGATGAAAACTTTTTATTTTTAAATTTTGAAACTAAAAAAATAATCTTTTTATCAAAAAGTCGAGAAATAAAGATTTTAGAAAATATCCAATAAACAAAAATTTAAAAAGTTTAAATTTTTAGAATTAATTTATTCTGTATTTATGAAAAAATAGCATTTCCGGTGATAAAAAAATAAAAAAATGTTCTTGAAAAAAAATTTAGGATTTGAAAAGACAAAATTTTTTATTTTTATGAAGTTTTAAATTTAAACATTAAAATTTTTTATTCAAAATTAAAAAATAAAATAAAGTCCAGTAATATTAGGAAGACAAAAAAAAGATGAAAACTTTTTATTTTTAAATTTTGAAACTAAAAAAATAATCTTTTTAAAAAAGTCAAAAATAAAGATTTTAGAAAATATCCAATAAACAAAAATTTAAAAAGTTTAAATTTTTAAAATTAATTTATTCTGTATTTATGAAAAAATAGCATTTTCCGGTGATAAAAAAATAAAAAAAATGTTCTTGAAAAAAATTTAGGATTTGAAAAGACAAAATTTTTTATTTTTATGAAGTTTTAAATTTAAACATTAAAATTTTTTTTGAAAATTTAAAAGTAAAATAAAGTCCAGTAATATTAGGAAGACAAAAAAAAGATAAAAACTTTTTATTTTTATTTTTGAAACTAAAAAAATAATCTTTTTACCAAAAAGTTGAAAAATAAATATTTTAAAAATATCCAATAAACAAAAATTTAAAAAGTTTAAATTTTTAAAATTAATTTATTCTGTATTTATGAAAAAATAGCATTATCCGGTGATAAAAAATAAAAAAATATTCTTGAAAAAAATTTAGGATTTGAAAAGACAAAATTTTTTATTTTTATGAAGTTTTAAATTTAAAAATTAAAATTTTTTATTGAAAATTAAAAAATAAAATAAAGTCCAGTAATATTAGGAAGACAAAAAAAGATGAAAACTTTTTATTTTTAAATTTTGAAACTAAAAAAATAATCTTTTTATCAAAAAGTCGAGAAATAAAGATTTTAGAAAATATCCAATAAACAAAAATTTAAAAAGTTTAAATTTTTAGAATTAATTTATTCTGTATTTATGAAAAAATAGCATTTTCCGGTGATAAAAAAATAAAAAAATGTTCTTGAAAAAAAATTTAGGATTTGAAAAGACAAAATTTTTTATTTTTATGAAGTTTTAAATTTAAACATTAAAATTTTTTATTCAAAATTAAAAAATAAAATAAAGTCCAGTAATATTAGGAAGACAAAAAAAAGATGAAAACTTTTTATTTTTAAATTTTGAAACTAAAAAAATAATCTTTTTTAAAAAGTCAAAAAATAAAGATTTTAGAAAATATCCAATAAACAAAAATTTAAAAAGTTTAAATTTTTAAAATTAATTTATTCTGTATTTATGAAAAAATAGCATTTTCCGGTGATAAAAAAATAAAAAAAATGTTCTTGAAAAAAATTTAGGATTTGAAAAGACAAAATTTTTTATTTTTATGAAGTTTTAAATTTAAACATTAAAATTTTTTATTGAAAATTAAAAAGTTAAATAAAGTCCAGTAATATTAGGAAGACAAAAAAAGATAAAAACTTTTTATTTTTATATTTTGAAACTAAAAAAATAATCTTTTTAAAAAAGTTGAAAAATAAAGATTTTAAAAATATCCAATAAACAAAAATTTAAAAAGTTTAAATTTTTAAAATTAATTTATTTGTATTTAAGAAAAAATAGCATTATCCGATGATAAAAAAATAAAAAAATATTCTTGAAAAAATTTAGGATTTGAAAAGACAAAATTTTTTATTTTTATGAAGTTTTAAATTTAAAAATTAAAATTTTTTATTGAAAATTAAAAAATAAAATAAAGTCCAGTAATATTAGGAAGACAAAAAAAGATGAAAACTTTTTATTTTTAAATTTTGAAACTAAAAAAATAATCTTTTTATAAAAAGATGAAAAATAAAGATTTTAGAAAATATCCAATAAACAAAAATTTAAAAAGTTTAAATTTTTAAAATTAATTTATTCTTTCTTTATGAAAAAATAGCATTATCCGGTGATAAAAAAATAAAAAAAAATATTCTTGAAAAAAAACTTAGGATTTGAAAAGACAAAATTTTTTATTTTTATGAATTTTTAAATTTAAAAATTATAATTTTTTATTGAAAATTAAAAAATAAAATAAAGTCCAATAATATTTGGAAGGCAAAAAAAAAGATGAAATCTTTTTGTTTTTAAATTTTGAAACTAAAAAAATAATCTTTTAACCAAAAAGTTGAAAAACAAGATTTTTAAAATATCCAGTAAACAAAAGTTTAAAAAGTTTAAATTTTTAAAATTAATTTATTCTGTATTTATGAAAAAATAGCATTATCGGGTGATAAAAAAATAAGAAAATGTTCTTAAAAAAATTAGGATTTGAAAAGACAAAATTTTTTATTTTTATGAAGTTTTAAATTTAAACATTAAAATTTTTTATTGAAAATTAAAAAATAAAATAAAGTCCAGTAATATTAGGAAGGCAAAAAAAAGATGAAAACTTTTTATTTTTAAATTTTGAAACTAAAAAAATAATCTTTTTATCAAAAAGTCGAAAAATAAAGATTTTAGAAAATATCCAATAGACAAAAATTTAAAAAGTTTAAATTTTTAAAATAAATTTATTCTGTATTTATGAAAAAATTGCATTTTCCGGTGATAAAAAAATAAAAAAAATGTTCTTGAAAAAAAATTTAGGATTTGAAAAGACAAAATTTTTTATTTTTATGAAGTTTTAAATTTAAACATTAAAATTTTTTAATGAAAATTAAAAAGTAAAATTAAATCCAGTAATATTAGGAAGACAAAAAAAAGGATGAAAACTTTTTATTTTTATATTTTGAAACTAAAAAAATAATCTTTTTACCAAAAAGTTGAAAAATAAAGCTTTTAAAAAATATCCAATAAACAAAAATTTAAAAAGTTTAAATTTTTAAAATTAATTTATTCTTTCTTTATGAAAAAATAGCATTATCCGGTGATAAAAAAATAAAAAAAAATATTCTTGAAAAAAAATTTAGGATTTGAAAAGACAAAATTTTTTATTTTTATGAAGTTTTAAATTTAAAAATTAAAATTTTTTATTGAAAATTAAAAAATAAAATAAAGTCCAGTAATATTAGGAAGACAAAAAAAAGATGAAAACTTTTTATGAATTTTTAAATTTAAAAATTATAATTTTTTATTAAAAATTAAAAAATAAAATAAAGTCAAATAATATTAGGAAGACAAAAAAAAGATGAAATCTTTTTGTTTTTAAATTTTGAAACTAAAAAAATAATCTTTTTACCAAAAAGTTGAAAAAATAGATTTTTAAAATATCCAATAAACAAAAATTTAAAAATATTAAATTTTTAAAATTAATTTATTCTGTATTTATGAAAATATAGCATTATCTGGTGATAAAAAAATAAAAAAATGTTCTTGAAAAAAAATTTAAGATTTGAAAAGACAACATTTTTTATTTTTATGAATTTTTAAATTTAAAAATTATAATTTTTTATTGAAAATTAAAAAATAAAATAAAGTCCAATAATATTAGGAAGACAAAAAAAAGATGAAATCTTTTTGTTTTTAAATTTTGAAACTAAAAAAATAATCTTTTTACCAAAAAGTCAAAAAATAAAGATTTTAGAAAATATCCAATCAACAAAAATTTAAAAAGTTTAAATTTTGAAAATTAATTTATTCTGTATTTATGAAAAAATAGCATTATCCGGTGATAAAAAAATAAAAAAATGTTCTTGATAAAAAATTTAGGATTTGAAAAGACAAAATTTTTATTTTTATGAAGTTTTAAATTTAAACTTTAGAATTTTTTATTGAAAATCACAAAATAAAATAAAGCCCAGTAATATTAGGAAGACAAAAAAAAGATGAAAACTTTTTATTTTTAAATTTTGAAACTAAAAAAATAATCTTTTTTATCAAAAAGTCGAAAAATAAAGATTTTAGAAAATATCCAATAATCAAAAATTTAAAAAGTTTAAATTTTTAAAATTAATTTATTCTGTATTTATGAAAAAATAGCATTATCCGGTGATAAAAAAATAAAAAAAATGTTCTTGAAAAAAAATTTAGGATTTGAAAAGACAATTTTTTATTTTTATGAAGTTTTAAATTTAAACATTAAAATTTTTTATTGAAAATTAAAAAATAAAAAAAAGTCCAGTAATATTAGGAAGACAAAAAAAAAGATGAATGATGAGTAAATTTTGGTGGAGACAAGAATCTCTCCCAAAACAACACCAATCTAACCGGCAAGTGCACCGGGTCGCATCAAGTAATAAAAACTCACGAGTGAGGTCGATCCCACAGGGATTGAAGGATTGAGCAATTTTAGTTTAGTGGTTGATTTAGTCAAGCGAATCAAGATTTGGTTGATTGATTGGTGATTTGCAGAATTTAAATTGCATTGAAAGTAAAGAGAATAAGAAATAAATTGCTGAATCTTAAAGAACAAGAAATTAAATGGCAGAAACTTAAAGAGCAAGAAATGTAAATTGCAAGAATCTTAAATGACAAGAAATGTAAAGGGGATTGGGACTTGGATTTGCAGAAATTTAACAAAGAGAAATTAAATTGCATCAAACAGAAGAGTAAATGGGAATTGGGATTGAATCGGATTCAAACAGAAAAATAAAATGAACAATTAAAGCAAGAATCAGAGAATTGAAATGGTAAAATGAGATCTCAGGACCCAGAGACTAGAAAACCAAGTCT
Organism: Arachis hypogaea; assembly: GCF_003086295.3. Taxonomy (NCBI): domain Eukaryota; kingdom Viridiplantae; phylum Streptophyta; class Magnoliopsida; order Fabales; family Fabaceae; genus Arachis; species Arachis hypogaea. The sequence goes on along the minus strand of NW_027255453.1, from coordinate 295,373 downwards.
AGATCTCAATGCCTTCCTAGATCCAACAAGAACAATAGCAAGGGAATTGTAAATTGCAAAGAAAAGTAGATGAGAAGCAAGTAACCGAAATGGAAATTCAATTGCAGTGAACATAAACAGAGAGATCCAAGATTGAGATTGAAACAGAATTTCTTCAATTCTCCAACCCAAGATCCAAGACAAGTGTAATTGAAATTGAAAGCAATTAAACTAAGAAAATAAAGATCACTCAAGCTCCCAAAACCAAGAAGAAAGCTTTCTAAAAACTAAAAAGGGAAGCCCCCAAATAAATTGAATTCTAGCCTATTTATACACTTTCTTCAAATGATCTTCAAGCCTTGAGTTGGGCCTTTGCTCTTGGTGAATTTGGGTTGAAAGAGGCCTTGGTTGATTGCTCTTGGAGTTTGGAGAGGAACCCAAGTGAACCAATTGAACCGGATTTGAGTTTTGCAAAGTTGGATTCAAAGTTAGCCTCAAAGTTAGGGGTCTAACTTTGAGGCTAACTTTTCATATCAGCTAGCATCATTTTGCTGCAACTCACGTTGGTGCCAACGTTAGGGGTCTAACTTTGACCCTAACGTTGGCCTTGCCTTGTGTGCTTGTGGCGCCAACGTTAGCAGCCCCTGGGAGTAATTTTTATGCCAACGTTAGCCTCCAAGTTAGGGGGCTAACGTTGGCGCAAACGTTGGCAGCCCTGGGAGGAATTTTCAGCTTCCAACGTTAGTTTCCAAGTTAGGGGGCTAACGTTGAGGCTAACTTTTCATCCAAAAGTTTGTGCCAACGTTTGAGGGCTAACTTCAAGTCCAACTTTTTGCTTCCTGGTTCAATTTCACTTGTTTTATTGTTCTCTCTTTGCTTCTAGCTATTCCTTCTTACTTCAACCCTTTTCCAAGCTTTCTTCACCTATCATAAATCAACCAAACACATCAAAGCTATGCTCAAAATCATGAGATGTTCATTCTATCCTAATATGCATCAATTATGGCATCAAACCTCATGAAATTGCATTAATTTATCTATGGTTGATTCAATCAAAGGAAGCATGAAAATCTACCTAAATTAGCTTGCTTAAGCCTCAAGAAAGTGCATAATTCAATTAAAAACAAAAGAAAGAGACTAGTGAAACTAGGCTAAGATGACTTGTCATCACAACACCAAACTTAAAGCTTGCTTGTCCTCAAGCAAGAATTGAATTATGCTCAGAGGTTCTTTTAATTAAGATGGATTGAGGAACACTTGTAACGTATAGTGAGTGAAGTAATCAAGTAACAGTGGGATGAACTCTAAATCATATGCTCATGCAAGGGCTTCAGTGCTCACTAGTCCTCACATATTGGGAGTCGTAGGTCTTAGGATATTCATCCAAATGGTATCATGGAGATCTCTTTATATGTAATCACCTTGAAGCAGCTTATAATTCCTTTGCTTTGGCCTTGACTCTAAGTATCATGTCTCAAAGCGGCTTTTTAAATAAGCTTTCAATCAATACTCCTAAACCAGTTGGTTTTAAGGTATTAGGTGTTAAAGCACCCCTCAGGATTTACTTGCTCAAGCCTCTTTCCTTGACACACTTCAACCACAAGCATTTACTAGGATATCAACTCTTTGAGTTTTTGTTTCTTTCTTTCTTTTTCTGCCTAGTAATTGATGCTCAGAGCCTTGGGCCATGTTCTTTTTGTTTTTGTTATTTTCTTTACTTTATTTTTGTTTTGCTTGCTTCTCGGATCAATTGATTTTTGAGAATCTCCACAATACTTCTTTGAACTTCATGTCCTGCCTATGAGCTCCCATGCAAGTATTCACAAGCATGCAACCTCAATACATAATCATACAACTAGAACCACCACTTCTCCTAATCTTTTGCTTGCCTCAAAATTGATTTATTCCTCAATCCTTCTTTTCAAAGAACCTTTATGTGATGCATTCTTGAAAATTAAGTGCAAACAAGTTTTGAAGATAAGAATGTTGTGAATAATCAAGCATCTTGCTTATTGAATTATAAAGAAAGGCTATGCTATGCAGGCAGGCAGAGGTGTATAAAGAAAACTACACTATGCAGACAGGTAGGGCAAATAAGGATATAATCCAACTTTCAATTACTGCAATATTTGATGTAAAACAATCACTTAACAATACAACCTGTTGGAGTTCACTTGCTGTCCTTCTTCTCTTCATCATCCATTCTGACTTTCATGTTCATCTTTCACCTCTTTGGTTGATGATGCTAAAAATCTCCAAAAGTTTGTATGATATTCTGCAGTGATATTGAAAGTTGCTTGTTCCCCAAGCACTTAGTAACAGTAGTTAGTCTGCATGATTTATTTGTGGGCTTTTTGAACTTACTTTGGTGTGAGAACACCAAACTTAGTACCTCGCTGATGAGTATTTTTGTGAAAGAAAATGAATTTCTCCCAAAACACACAAATCTAACCGGCAAGTGCACCGGGTCGCATCAAGTAATAAAACTCACGGGTGTGAGGTCGATCCCACAGGGATTGAAGGATTGAGCAATTTTAGTTTAGTGGTTGATTTAGTCAAGCGAATCAAGATTTGGTTGATTGATTGGTGAATTGCAGAATTTAAATTGCATTGAAAGTAAAGGGAATGGGAAATTGGCATGAATTTAAAGAGAACAGAAATTAAAGTGCTGAATCTTAAGAAACAAGAAATTAAATGGCAGAAACTTAGAGTGCAAGAAATGTAAATGGCAGAATCGTAAGATGCAAGAAATGTAAATGGCTTGAAATGTAAAGGGGATTGGGACTTGGATTTGCAGGAATAAAACAAAGAGAAGTTAAATTGCATCAAACAGAAAGTAAATGGGAATTGGGGTTGGATCAGATTTAAAACATAAAAGTAAATGAACAAGTAAAGCAAGAGCAGAAAATTGAAAATGGGAAAATTGGATCTCAGGACCCAGAGACTAGAAAACCAAGTCTAGATCTCAATGCCTTCCTAGATCCAACAAGAACAATAGCAAGGAAATTGTAAATTGCAAAGAGAGTAGATGAAGAACGATTAACAGGAAGCTAAAATCAATTTAAGCAGTAAAGAAAAAGAGAGATCCAAGGTGAGATTGAAACAGAATTCCTTCAATTCTCCAACCCAAGATCCAAGACAATTGCAATTGAAATTAAAAGCAATAAAGCTAAGAGGAAGAGAATGGAATTCTCCTTCCCCCGAAACACGAAACTAAAGATCACTCTGTAACTAAAAAAACTAAAGGAAAGCTCTCTGAAAAATTCTAAAAAGGGAACTCCCCGACTAACTTGAATTCTAGCCTATTTATACACTTTCTTCAATTGATCTTCAAGCCTTGAGTTGGGCCTTTGCTCTTGGTGGAATTGGGTTGAAAGAGGCCTTGGTTAATTGCTCTTGAAGTTTGGAGAGAAACCCAAGTGAACCATGTGAACCGGATTTGAGTTTTGTAAAGTTGGATTCAAAGTTTGAGTCAAAGTTTGGGGGCTAACTTTGAGGCCAACTTTTTATATCAGCAATCCCATTTTTCTGGTGCCAAAGTTGGTGCCAAAGTTAGGGGGCAAACTTCAGCGCAAACTTTGGCCCTTCCTTAAACACAATTGGCGCCAAAGTTAGCCTCCAAGTTTGGGGGCTAACTTGAGCGCAAACTTTGGCTACCCTGGGTGAGAAATTGACATGCCAACGTTAGCCTCCAAGTTTGGGGTCAAACTTGAGCGCAAACTTTGGCCACCCCTGGGAGAAATTGACATGCCAACGTTAGCCTCCAAGTTTGGGGGCTAACGTTGGCGCAAACTTTGGCCACCCTGGAGTAGAATTCTCATGCCAACGTTAGCCTCCAAGTTTGGGGGCTAACGTTGGCGCAAACTTTGAGTGCCCAGGGAAGAAATTTCAACTTCTCAAGTTAGCCTTCAAGTTTGGGGGCTAACTTTGAGGCTAACTTTTCACCAAAAGTTTGTGCCAAAGTTTGAGGGCTAACTTCAACTCCAACTTTATGTCTCCTGGTTCAAATTCACTTGTTTCATTGTCTCCTCTTTGCTTCTAGCCGTTCCTTCTTGCTTCAACCTTTTTCCAAGCTTTCTTCACCTATCATAAATCAACCAAACACATCAAAGCTATGCTCAAAATCATGAGATGTTCAATCTATCATAATATGCACCAATTATGGCATCAAACCTCATGAAATTGCATTAATTCACATATGGTTGATTCAATCAAGGGAAGCATGAAATTCTATTCAATTGGCTTGCTTATGGCTCAAGAAAGTGCATAATTCAAGTGAAAATAAAAGAAAAAGACTAGTGAAACTAGGCTAAGATGACTTGTCATCACTCGCCAATAGTTCTCATGCATCAGATTAACCATGTGTGAAACTCTTTTTCTTTTTTTTTTTCAAAAGCAACAAAACTGAAAAAAGCAGAATAGTTAATTAGTTTGTCTAAATGCTTGAAGCTAGCATTATGCAAAAGGTGAGAATATATTGTATGATGAAATTTTGGTGGAACACCAAACTTAGAATCCTTCATTCTCCCTAGATTGTTTTGGTGTGCAACACCAAACTTAGCTTCTTGCAATCTAGATAAAGCTAGTTAACCTTTTTATTGAAATAGATATGAAAAGAAAACTACCTCAGGTTGGGTTGCCTCCCAACAAGCGCTCTTTTATTGTCACTAGCTTGACATCTTGCTCTTTGATTATGGAGGCTGAAAATCATAATGCCTCAGTTTTTCTCCTCTTGCTGTAGGATTCCTTTCCTCCATGATCTGCACAATCACAAACAATCCAAATGAAAATTGGATATTCTCATGCCAGAATGTAGTCAGAGGATTAGTTGACACAATATGTCAAACAGTTAATAGGCTTTGAGAGAAAATCAGAAGAAAATTGCTTTTGTTGTACAGAACAACAAGAAACGGACGCAGAACCAGAAAAGCAAAGTACTCTACTGAGAGAGCAAAGTTAGTGTTAGTTTAGGCAAAAATTCAAACAGTTAGTGGGTTAATCAAAAATAAAGAAAAAGTGCTTGATCTAAATTACCACCTCACATAATCATTGTCAATCTAATCAATCCCCGGCAACGGCGCCAAAAACTTGATGAGTAAATTTTGGTGGAGACAAGAATCTCTCCCAAAACAACACCAATCTAACCGGCAAGTGCACCGGGTCGCATCAAGTAATAAAAACTCACGGGAGTGAGGTCGATCCCACAGGGATTGAAGGATTGAGCAATTTTAGTTTAGTGGTTGATTTAGTCAAGCGAATCAAGATTTGGTTGATTGATTGGTGATTTGCAGAATTTAAATTGCATTGAAAGTAAAGAGAATAAGAAATAAATTGCTGAATCTTAAAGAACAAGAAATTAAATGGCAGAAACTTAAAGAGCAAGAAATGTAAATTGCAAGAATCTTAAATGACAAGAAATGTAAATGGCTTGAAATGTAAAGGGGATTGGGACTTGGATTTGCAGAAATTTAACAAAGAGAAATTAAATTGCATCAAACAGAAGAGTAAATGGGAATTGGGATTGAATCGGATTCAAACAGAAAAATAAAATGAACAATTAAAGCAAGAATCAGAGAATTGAAATGGTAAAATGAGATCTCAGGACCCAGAGACTAGAAAACCAAGTCTAGATCTCAATGCCTTCCTAGATCCAACAAGAACAATAGCAAGGGAATTGTAAATTGCAAAGAAAAGTAGATGAGAAGCAAGTAACCGAAATGGAAATTCAATTGCAGTGAACATAAACAGAGAGATCCAAGATTGAGATTGAAACAGAATTTCTTCAATTCTCCAACCCAAGATCCAAGACAAGTGTAATTGAAATTGAAAGCAATTAAACTAAGAAAATAAAGATCACTCAAGCTCCCAAAACCAAGAAGAAAGCTTTCTAAAAACTAAAAAGGGAAGCCCCCCAAATAAATTGAATTCTAGCCTATTTATACACTTTCTTCAAATGATCTTCAAGCCTTGAGTTGGGCCTTTGCTCTTGGTGGATTTGGGTTGAAAGAGGCCTTGGTTGATTGCTCTTGGAGTTTGGAGAGGAACCCAAGTGAACCAATTGAACCGGATTTGAGTTTTGCAAAGTTGGATTCAAAGTTAGCCTCAAAGTTAGGGGTCTAACTTTGAGGCTAACTTTTCATATCAGCTAGCATCATTTTGCTGCAACTCACGTTGGTGCCAACGTTAGGGGTCTAACTTTGACCCTAACGTTGGCCTTGTCTTGTGTGCTTGTGGCGCCAACGTTAGCAGCCCCTGGGAGTAATTTTTATGCCAACGTTAGCCTCCAAGTTAGGGGGCTAACGTTGGCGCAAACGTTGGCACACCCTGGGAAGAAATTTTCATGCCAACGTTAGCCTCCAAGTTAGGGGGCTAACGTTGGCGCAAACGTTGGCAGCCCTGGGAGGAATTTTCAGCTTCCAACGTTAGCCTCCAAGTTAGGGGGCTAACGTTGAGGCTAACTTTTCATCCAAAAGTTTGTGCCAACGTTTGAGGGCTAACTTCAAGTCCAACTTTTTGCTTCCTGGTTCAATTTCACTTGTTTTATTGTTCTCTCTTTGCTTCTAGCTATTCCTTCTTACTTCAACCCTTTTCCAAGCTTTCTTCACCTATCATAAATCAACCAAACACATCAAAGCTATGCTCAAAATCATGAGATGTTCATTCTATCCTAATATGCATCAATTATGGCATCAAACCTCATGAAATTGCATTAATTTATCTATGGTTGATTCAATCAAAGGAAGCATGAAAATTTACCTAAATTAGCTTGCTTAAGCCTCAAGAAAGTGCATAATTCAATTAAAAACAAAAGAAAGAGACTAGTGAAACTAGGCTAAGATGACTTGTCATCAATGAAAACTTTTTATTTTTAAATTTTGAAACTAAAAAAATAATCTTTTTATCAAAAAGTCGAAAAATAAAGATTTTAGAAAATATCCAATAAACAAAAATTTAAAAAGTTTAAATTTTTAAAATTAATTTATTCTGTATTTATGAAAAAATAGCATTATCCGGTGATAAAAAAATAAAAAAAATGTTCTTGAAAAAAAATTTAGGATTTGAAAAGACAAAATTTTTTATTTTTATGAAGTTTTAAATTTAAACATTAAAATTTTTTATTGAAAATTAAAAAATAAAATAAAGCCCAGTAATATTAGGAAGAAAAAAAAAGATGAAAACTTTTTATTTTTAAATTTTGAAACTAAAAAAATAATCTTTTTATCAAAAAGTCGAAAAATAAAGATTTTAGAAAATATCCAATAAACAAAAATTTAAAAAGTTTAAATTTTTAAAATTAATTTATTCTGTATTTATGAAAAAATAGCATTATCCGGTGATAAAAAAATAAAAAAATGTTCTTGAAAAAAACATTAGGATTTGAAAAGACAAAATTTTTTATTTTTATCAAGTTTTAAATTTAAACATTAAAATTTTTTATTGAAAATTAAAAAATAAAATAAAGTCCAGTAATATTAGGAAGACAAAAAAAAGATGAAAACTTTTTATTTTTAAATTTTGAAACTAAAAAAATAATCTTTTTATCAAAAAGTCGAAAAATAAAGATTTTAGAAAATATCCAATAAACAAAAATTTAAAAAGTTTAAATTTTTAAAATTAATTTATTCTGTATTTATGAAAATATAGCATTATCTGGTGATAAAAAAATAAAAAAATGTTCTTGAAAAAAAATTTAAGATTTGAAAAGACAACATTTTTTATTTTTATGAATTTTTTAATTTAAAAATTATAATTTTTTATTGAAAATTAAAAAATAAAATAAAGTCCAATAATATTAGGAAGACAAAAAAAAGATGAAATCTTTTTGTTTTTAAATTTTGAAAATAAAAAAATAATCTTTTTACCAAAAAGTTGAAAAAAAAGATTTTTAAAATATCCAATAAACAAAAATTTAAAAAGTTTAAATTTTTAAAATTAATTTATTCTGTACTTATGAAAAAATAGCATTATCGGGTGATAAAAAAATAAAAAAATTTAGGATTTGAAAAGGAAAAATTTCTTATTTTTATGAAGTTTTAAATTTAAACATTAAAATTTTTTATTGAAAATTAAAAAATAAAATAAAGTCCAGTAACATTAGGAAGACAAAAAAAAAGATGAAAACTTTTTATTTTTAAATTTTGAAACTAAAAAAATAATCTTTTTATCAAAAAGTCGAAAAATAAAGATTTTAGAAAATATCCAATAAACAAAAATTTAAAAAGTTTAAATTTTTAAAATTAATTTATTCTGTATTTATGAAAAAATAGCATTATCCGGTGATAAAAAAATAAAAAAAAATGTTCTTGAAAAAAAAATTTAGGATTTGAAAAGACAAAATTTTTTATTTTTATGAAGTTTTAAATTTAAACATTAAAATTTTTTATTGAAAATTAAAAAGTAAAACAAAATCCAGTAATATTAGGAATACAAAAGAAAAGATGAAAACTTTTTATTTTTATATTTTGAAACTAAAAAAATAATCTTTTTACCAAAAAGTTGAAAAATAAAGATTTTAAAAAATATCCAATAAACAAAAATTTAAAAAGTTTAAATTTTTAAAATTAATTTATTTTGTATTTAAGAAAAAATAGCATTATCCGGTGATAAAAAAATAAAAAAATATTCTTGAAAAAAAATTTAGGATTTGAAAAGACAAAATTTTTTATTTTTATGAAGTTTTAAATTTAAAAATTAAAATTTTTTATTGAAAATTACAAAATAAAATAAAGTCCAGTAATATTAGGAAGACAAAAAAAAAGATGAAAACTTTTTATTTTTAAATTTTGAAACTAAAAAAATAATATTTGTATCAAAAAGTCGGAAAATAAAGATTTTAGAAAATATCCAATAAACAAAAATTTAAAAAGTTTAAATTTTTAAAATTAATTTATTCTGTATTTATGAAAAAATAGCATTATCCGGTGATAAAAAAATAAAAAAAATGTTCTTGAAAAAAAATTTAGGATTTGAAAAGACAAAATTTTTTATTTTTATGAAGTTTTAAATTTAAACATTAAAATTTTTTATTGAAAATTAAAAAATAAAATAAAGTCCAGTAACATTAGGAAGACAAAAAAAGATGAAAACATTTTATTTTTAAATTTTGAAACTAAAAAAATAATCTTTTTATCAAAAAGTCGAAAAATAAAGATTTTAGAAAATATCCAAAAAACAAAAATTTAAAAACTTTAAATTTTTAAAATTAATTTATTCTGTATTTATGAAAAAATAGCATTATCCGGTGATAAAAAAATAAAAAAATGTTCTTGAAAAAAATTTAGGATTTGAAAAGACAAAATTTTTTATTTTTATGAAGTTTTAAATTTAAACATTAAAATTTTTTATTGAAAATTAAAAAGTAAAATAAAATCCAGTAATATTAGGAAGACAAAAAAAAAGATGAAAACTTTTTATTTTTAAATTTTGAAACTAAAAAAATAATCTTTTTACCAAAAAGTTGAAAAATAAAGATTTTAAAAACTATCCAATAAACAAAAATTTAAAAAGTTTAAATTTTTAAAATTAATTTATTTTGTATTTAAGAAAAAATAGCATTTTCCGGTGATAAAAAAATAAAAAAATATTGGATGGTGTTTTTGCGGAAAACGAATTTCCAACACACAAATCCAACCGGCAAGTGCACCGGGTCGCATTGACAAACCCCAATTTGACGGTTTGTTGTGTATTGAACTTAGAGTATTTTGATAACCTTTTGTCACATTTAGCCTATGAATTAGCATGGTTTTGTTATCTCTCCCATATTCATGCTTAAGTGTAAAAACATGCTTTTTAAGCCTTATCTTGATGAATTCTAATTTCTCTTTGATTCCATAAGATGCCTTGATGTGTTTGCTAGTAATCTCAGGATGTAATAGGATAGGCATGGATCAAGGGAAGTAAGGAAGGAAGCATACAAGTGGAGAGAAGCACAAAAAGCCAAAGAACTGATCCAGGCCGTGCACGCGTACGCGCACAAGGCGCTCGCGCGCACATTGCGAAACAGGCCAAGGACGCGCACGCGTACCGTGCGCGCACGAGCCGATGATGGCACATGACCTCACTAAAGCAGCATGTGCCTGGCGATTTTGGGAAGGTTTCAGCAACCAACTTTGGCGCCAAAATGCACATAAAAGCCAAGGATTGAAGGGGATTGACAACAGATGTTCATACATACACACACACTCACTAGGATTAGTTTTAGTTTAGTTTTCTAGAGAGAGAAGCTCTCACTTCTCTCTAGAATTAGGATTAGGATTAGGTTTAGGTTAATCTCTCTTCTTAGATCTAGACTTAATTCATGTTTTGATTCAATTCTCCTTTATCAATTCTCAATCCTCTCATCTCTCTTTTTCTAGTTATGTGTTTCTATAATTGTAATTCTTCAATTTGTTTTGGATAGATTGTTGTTCTTTTAGTTTCATTTCAATAATGCAATTTGAGGTAATTCATGATAATTGTGATTTCCTTGATTGTTGTTGTTAATTTCTTTGCAATAATTGTTGTTAGGTTCTATTCTTGTTGTCAATTTACTATGCTTTTCTTTTATGCCTTCCAAGTGTTTGATGAAATGCTTGTTTGGATTCTAGAGTAGAATTTTGTCCCTCTTGGCCTAGGTAGAGTAATTAGTAACACTTGAGTTCTCTAACTCCTTCGTTGATTGATAATTAGAAGTTGCTAGTTGATTTGAATGCTTCTAAAGCTAGTCTTTCCTTTAGGAGATGATTAGAACTTGAGGAACTAAATTGATTCATCCACTTGACTTTCCTTTATTTGGCAAGGGTTAACTAAGTGGGAGCAATGAATAATTCTCATCACAATTGAGTAAGATAACTAGGATAGGACTTCTAGTTCTCATATCTTGCCAAGAGCTCTTTATAGTTGTTAGTTTACTTTCATTGTCATTTACTTTCATGCTTCTCATCCAAAACCCCAAAATAACTCACAACCAATAACAAGACACTTTATTGTAGTCCTAGGGAGATGACCCGAGGTCCAATACTTCGGTTTATAAATTTCAGGGGTTTGTACTAGTGACAAACAACTTTTTGTACAAAAGGATTATTGTTTGGTTTAGAAACTATACTTTACAACGAGATTTTATTAGTGAAATTCTAAACCGTCAAAAATCCAATCGTCACGCATCAAGTAATAATAACTCACGGGAGTGAGGTCGATCCCACAGGGATTGATGGATCAAGCAACTTTAGTGGGTGATTAGTTTAGTCAAGCTAACATTGAGTGAATTGTGTGAAGTTGAGCAACAGAAGGTAAAAATTGCAATGAATTTAAATTGCAGAAAGTAAATGGAACTGAAACTTAAAGAGCAAGAAATGTAAATTGCAAGAATCTTAAATTGCAAGAAATTTAAATTGCATGAAATTGTAAAGGGAATTGGGAATTGGATTTGCAGAATTTAAACAAGGAGAAGTTAAATTGCAACAAGCAGAGAAGTAAAAGATGGATTCGATTGATTCGGAACCAAAACAGAAATGTAAATAAACATGAAAAGTAATAAACAGAGAATGTAAAATTGAAATTAAGATCTCAGGACCCAAGAGACTAGATAACCAAGTCTAGATCTCAATGCCTTCCTAGATCCAACAAGAGCAATTGCAAAGAAATTAAAGAAATGTAAAGTGCAGCAAGAGTAGATGAAGAGCAATTAACAGAAAATTAGATTCAATTAAGCAGTAAAAAAAGCAGAGAGAAATCTCAGAGTGAGAATGAAACAGAACACCTTCAATTTTCCACCCCAGATTCAAAAACAAAGAAAAGAAAATTAAAGAGAGAGCTCTCGAATCCTAGTGCTCCCTCGTGGAGCCAGCCTCCTCACCAATATGAAAATGATGCCTTATATAGGCTTTACAAAATGGAAATGAAAATGAAATTGAAATTAAAACCAATTACAATTAAATGAAATTCCTATTTTATCTATCTCTTGTGCCTTTGAGTGATGATAATGGGCCCTTGCTCTTGATGGAATTGGGTTGATAAAGGCCTTGGTTGATTGCTCTTGGAGTTTGGAGAGGAACCGAAGTGAACCGGGTTTGAAATCATGAAATCTTGAGTAAAAGTTTGAGCAAAAGTTAGGGGTCTAACTTTTGCTCCAACTTTTCATATCAGCTACCATAATCTGCTGATACCAACGTTGGTGCCAAAGTTAGGGGTCTAACTTTTGCTCCAACGTTGGCCTCCCTTTGTACATTTATGGTGCCAACTTTGTCCTCTTGTCATGTTGCCAATTTTATGTCCAATATAGACTATCATATATGGTTGGAAAGCTCTGAATGTCTACTTTCCATTGCCATTGGAAGCGCATCAATTGGAGCTCTACAGCTTGAGTTATACTCCGTTGAAGGTGCAGAGGTCAGTTGGCCTCACTGCAGGTTGCCACCATGTTCGTTTATGTACATTGCGGGGCAGTTTTCTCCCTCAATTTTAGTGTCCACCATACAGTGCCATATATGCTTGGAAAGCTCTTGATTTCTACTTTCCAATGCTTCTTGAATCACCTCATTTGGAGCTCTGTAGCTCAAGTTATTCTTGTTGGAAGTATACCCCTTCAAGCTGTTGTGGTGTGTGGCGCCAACGTTAGCCCAAAAGTTAGGGGTCTAACGTTGGCGCAAACTTTTGCTCCCCCTTTGTATTTCTCATGTGCCAACGTTAGCCCAAAAGTTAGGGGTCTAACGTTGGCGCAAACTTTTGGTGGTCAGGGGTATTTTCATGTGCCAACGTTAGCCCAAAAGTTAGGGGTCTAACGTTGGCGCAAACTTTTCACCCAAAACTTTTTGTCCTCTCTTCCTCCTTGTTTTGAGCCACGCTTTTCTTCCTTTGGGCCACGCTTTTCTTCCTTGATTTGGTCATGGGTCACGCTTTTAGAAGCGTGGCCTAAGCCTCCAAAGTGTGCTCCAACTTCAAAGTGTGCCCAAAATTCCTCTTTTCTTCTTTTTAGCTTATTTTGTGCTCTTTTTGCTTCTTTTTCTTCTTATTTCCTACAAAGTTTATCAAATCAAAAGATCAAAGAAATGTACCATTTAAGCACCAAAGAATGCAATATTTAAGCACTAATCATAAATTTCTTGTATGAAAAAGCATAGAAAAACATGACATGGTGACATGTCATCACAACACCAAACTTAAACCTTGCTTGTCCCCAAGCAAGAAAAGAATCATGCAATAAAGATTGACAATCCAAGGCAAGAAGAATAGCAACTCAATGTTCATGGTAAGCTAGTTTTCTACGCATGCTACAATCACAAAAGAAATGTAAATGATTGATGCTTCCATCTAGCTCAATTTATGAAATCTTTCTTTTATATTTCTTTCTTGAAGCAAGCTTTTGATTTTCTTATTAGCTTCTCCTTTTGGGTGCTTTGCCCATGAGTTGATAACAAAGCTACGACTTCTAAATGCTTTGTTTTCAAGTATTACCACTTGATACATAAGCACCACAAGCATTTGATTAGAGGACTTCATTAAGCTCATTTTTCTTTTCTTTTCTTGACTCTCTAATCATTGATGCTCAGAGCCTTGAGCTTTGAGGGAGTGCTTTTGCACTTTGAGCCTAAAAAAATAAAGTCCAGTAATATTAGGAAGACAAAAAAAAGATGAAAACTTTTTATTTTTATATTTTGAAACTAAAAAAATAATCTTTTTACCAAAAAGTTGAAAAATAAAGATTTTAAAAACTATCCAATAAACAAAAATTTAAAAAGTTTAAATTTTTAAAATTAATTTATGGTGATTTAAAATTAATTTAAAAATTTTAAACTTTTTAAATTTTTGTTTACTGGATATTTTTTAAAATCTTTATTTTTCAACTTTTTGGTAAAAAGATTATTTTTTTGTTTCAAAATTTTAAAATAAAAAGTTTTCATCTTTTTTTTTTGCCTTCCTAATATTACTGGACTTTATTTTATTTTTTAATTTTCAATAAAAAAATTATAATTTTTAAATTTAAAAATTCATAAAAATAAAAAATTTTGTCTTTTCAAATCCTATATTTTTTCAAAATTTTTTTTATTTTTTAATCTCATGATAATGCTATTTTTTCATAAATACAGAATAAATTAATTTTAAAAATTTAAACTTTCAAATTTTTGTTTATTAGATATTTATAAAATCTTTTTTTTAACTTTTTGGTAAAAAGATTATTTTTTTAGTTTCAAAATTTAAAAATAAAAAGTTTTCATCTTTTTTTGTCTACCTAATATTGTTGGAGTTTATTTAATTTTTTAATTTTCAATAAAAAATTATAATTTTTAAATTTAAAAATTCATAAAAATAAAAAATTATGTCTTTTCAAATCCTAAATTTTTTTTCGAGAACATTTTTTTATTTTTTATCACCGGATAATGCTATTTTTTCATAAATACAAGATAAATTAATTATAAAAATTTAAACTTTTAAATTTTTGTTTATTGGATATTTTTTAAAATCTTTATTTTTCAACTTTTTGGTAAAAAGATTATTTTTTTAGTTTCAAAATTTAAAAGTAAGAAGTTTTCATCTTTTTTTGTCTTCCTAATATTACTGGAATTTATTTTATTTTTTAATTTTCAATAAAAAATTATAATTTTTAAATTTAAAAATTCATAAAAATAAAAAATTATGTCTTTTCAAATCCTAAATCTTTTTTCAAGAACATTTTTTTTATTTTTTATCACCGGATAATGCTATTTTTTCATAAATACAGAATAAATTAATTTTAAAAATTTAAACTTTTTAAATTTTTGTTTATTGGATATTTTTTAAAATCTTTATTTTTCAACTTTTTGGTAAAAAGATTATTTTTTGTTTCAAAATTTAAAAATAAAAAGTTTTCATCTTTTTTTTGTCTTCCTAATATTACTGGACCTTATTTTATTTTTTAATTTTCAATAAAAAATTATAATTTTTAAATTTAAAATTCATAAAAATAAAAATTTTGTCTTTTCAAATCCTAAATTTTTTTCAATAACTTTTTTTTAATTTTTTAATCACCTGATAATGCTATTTTTTCATAAATACAGAATAAATTAATTTTAAAAATTTAAACTTTTTAAATTTTTGTTTATTGGATATTTTTTAAAATCTTTATTTTTCAACTTTTTGGTAAAAAGATTATTTTTTTGTTTCAAAATTTAAAAGTAAAAATTTTCATCTTTTTTTTGTCTTCCTAATATTACTGGACCTTATTTTATTTTTTAATTTTCAATAAAAAATTATAATTTTTAAATTTAGAAATTCATAAAAATAAAAAATTTTGTCTTTTCAAATCCTAAATTTTTTTCGAGAACATTTTTTTATTTTTTTATCACCGGATAATGCTATTTTTTCATAAATACAAGATAAATTAATTATAAAAATTTAAACTTTTAAATTTTTGTTTATTGGATATTTTTTAAAATCTTTATTTTTCAACTTTTTGGTAAAAAGATTATTTTTTTAGTTTCAAAATTTAAAAGTAAGAAGTTTTCATCTTTTTTTGTCTTCCTAATATTACTGGAATTTATTTTATTTTTTAATTTTCAATAAAAAATTATAATTTTTAAATTTAAAAATTCATAAAAATAAAAATTATGTCTTTTCAAATCCTAAATCTTTTTTCAAGAACATTTTTTTATTTTTTTATCACCGGATAATGCTATTTTTTCATAAATACAGAATAAATTAATTTTAAAAATTTAAACTTTTTAAATTTTTGTTTATTGGATATTTTTTAAAATCTTTATTTTTCAACTTTTTGGTAAAAAGATTATTTTTTGTTTCAAAATTTAAAAATAAAAAGTTTTCATCTTTTTTTTTGTCTTCCTAATATTACTGGACCTTATTTTATTTTTTAATTTTCAATAAAAAATTATAATTTTTAAATTTAAAAATTCATAAAAATAAAAAATTTTGTCTTTTCAAATCCTAAATTTTTTTCAAGAACTTTTTTTTAATTTTTTAATCACCTGATAATGCTATTTTTTCATAAATACAGAATAAATTAATTTTAAAAATTTAAACTTTTTAAATTTTTGTTTATTGGATATTTTTTAAAATCTTTATTTTTCAACTTTTTGGTAAAAAGATTATTTTTTTGTTTCAAAATTTAAAAGTAAAAATTTTCATCTTTTTTTGTCTTCCTAATATTACTGGACCTTATTTTATTTTTTAATTTTCAATAAAAAATTATAATTTTTAAATTTAGAAATTCATAAAAATAAAAATTGTCTTTTCAAATCCTAAATTTTTTTCAAATTTTTTTTATTTTTTAATCACCTGATAATCCTATTTTTTCATAAATACAGAATAAATTAATTTTAAAAATTTAAACATTTTAAATTTTTGTTTATTGGATATTTTTAAAATCTTTTTTTAACTTTTTGGTAATAAGATTATTTTCTTAGTTTCAAAATTTAAAAATAAAAAGTTTTCATCTTTTTTTTGTCTTCCTAATATTACTGGACTTTATTTTATTTTTTAATTTTCAATAAAAAATTATAATTTTTAAATTTAAAAATTCATAAAAATAAAAAATTTTGTCTTTTCAAATTCTAAATTTTTTTTCAAGAACATTTTTTTATTTTTTTATCACCGGATAATGCTATTTTTTCATAAATACAGAATAAATTAATTTTAAAAATTTAAACTTTTTAAATTTTTGTTTATTGGATATTTTTTAAAATCTTTATTTTTCAACTTTTTGGTAAAAAGATTATTTTTTGTTTCAAAATTTAAAAATAAAAAGTTTTCATCTTTTTTTTTGTCTTCCTAATATTACTGGACCTTATTTTATTTTTTAATTTTCAATAAAAAATTATAATTTTTAAATTTAAAAATTCATAAAAATAAAAATTTTGTCTTTTCAAATCCTAAATTTTTTTCAAGAACTTTTTTTTAATTTTTTAATCACCTGATAATGCTATTTTTTCATAAATACAGAATAAATTAATTTTAAAAATTTAAACTTTTTAAATTTTTGTTTATTGGATATTTTTTAAAATCTTTATTTTTCAACTTTTTGGTAAAAAGATTATTTTTTTGTTTCAAAATTTAAAAGTAAAAATTTTCATCTTTTTTTGTCTTCCTAATATTACTGGACCTTATTTTATTTTTTAATTTTCAATAAAAAAATTATAATTTTTAAATTTAGAAATTCATAAAAATAAAAAATTTTGTCTTTTCAAATCCTAAATTTTTTTCAAATTTTTTTTATTTTTTTAATCACCTGATAATCCTATTTTTTCATAAATACAGAATAAATTAATTTTAAAAATTTAAACTTTTAAATTTTTGTTTATTGGATATTTTTAAAATCTTTTTTTAACTTTTTGGTAATAAGATTATTTTCTTAGTTTCAAAATTTAAAAATAAAAAGTTTTCATCTTTTTTTGTCTTCCTAATATTACTGGACTTTATTTTATTTTTTAATTTTCAATAAAAAATTATAATTTTTAAATTTAAAAATTCATAAAACTAAAAATTTTGTCTTTTCAAATTCTAAATTTTTTTCAAGAACATTTTTTTATTTTTTTATCACCGGATAATGCTATTTTTTCATAAATACAGAATAAATTAATTTTAAAAATTTAAACTTTTTAAATTTTTGTTTATTGGATATTTTTTAAAATCTTTATTTTTCAACTTTTTGGTAAAAAGATTATTTTTTAGTTTCAAAATTTAAAAATAAAAAGTTTTCATCTTTTTTTTGTCTTCCTAATATTACTGGACTTTATTTTATTTTTTAATTTTCAATAAAAAATTATAATTTTTAAATTTAAAAATTCATAAAAATAAAAATTTTGTCTTTTCAAATCCTAAATTTTTTTCAAGAACATTTTTTTAATTTTTTAATCACCTGATAATGCTATTTTTTCATAAATACAAATAAATTAATTTTAAAAATTTAAACTTTTTAAATTTTTGTTTATTGGATATTTTTTAAAATCTTTATTTTTCAACTTTTTGGTAAAAAGATTATTTTTTTGTTTCAAAATTTAAAAATAAAAAGTTTTCATCTTTTTTTTGTCTTCCTAATATTACTGGACTTTATTGTATTTTTTAATTTTCAATAAAAAATTATAATTTTTAAATTTAAAAATTCATAAAAATAAAAATTTTGTCTTTTGAAATTCTAAATTTTTTTCAAGAACATTTTTTTATTTTTTTATCACCGGATAATGCTATTTTTTCATAAATACAGAATAAATTAACTTTAAAAATTTAAACTTTCAAATTTTTGTTTATTGGATATTTTTTAAAATCTTCATTTTTCAACTTTTTCGTAAAAAGATTATTTTTTAGTTTCAAAATTTAAAAATAAAAAGTTTTCATCTTTTTTTGTCTTCCTAATATTACTGGACTTTATTTTATTTTTTAATTTTCAATAAAAAATTATAATTTTTAAATTTAAAAATTCATAAAAATAAAAATTTTGTCTTTTCAAATTCTAATTTTTTTCAAGAACATTTTTTTATTTTTTTATCACCGGATAATGCTATTTTTTCATAAATACAGAATAAATTAATTTTAAAAATTTAAACTTTTTAAATTTTTGTTTATTGGATATTTTTAAAATATTTATTTTTCAACTTTTTGGTAAAAAGATTATTTTTTTAGTTTCAAAATTTAAAAATAAAAAGTTTTCATCTTTTTTTTGTCTTCCTAATATTACTGGACCTTATTTTATTTTTTAATTTTCAATAAAAAATTATAATTTTTAAATTTAAAAATTCATAAAAATAAAAAATTTTGTCTTTTCAAATCCTAAATTTTTTTCAAATTTTTTTTATTTTTTTAATCACATGATAATGCTATTTTTCATAAATACAGAATAAATTAATTTTAAAAATTTAAACTTTCAAATTTTCATTTATTGGATATTTTTAAAATCTTTTTTTTAACTTTTTGGTAAAAAGATTATTTTTTTAGTTTCAAAATTTAAAAATAAAAAGTTTTCATCTTTTTTTGTCTTCCTAATATTGTTGGAGTTTATTTAATTATTTAATTTTCAATAAAAAATTTTAATTTTTAAATTTAAAAATTCATAAAAATAAAAAATTATGTCTTTTCAAATCCTAAATTTTTTTCGAGAACATTTTTTTATTTTTTATCACCGGATAATGCTATTTTTTCATAAATACAAAATAAATTAATTTTAAAAATTTAAACTTTTAAATTTTTGTTTATTGGATATTTTTTAAAATCTTTATTTTTCAACTTTTTGTAAAAAGATTATTTTTTTAGTTTCAAAATTTAAAAATAAGAAGTTTTCATCTTTTTTTTGTCTTCCTAATATTACTGGAATTTATTTTATTTTTTAATTTTCAATAAAAAATTATAATTTTTAAATTTAAAAATTCATAAAAATAAAAATTATGTCTTTTCAAATCCTAAATTTTTTTCAAGAACATTATTTTTATTTTTTATCACCGGATAATGCTATTTTTTCATAAATACAGAATAAATTAATTTTAAAAATTTAAACTTTTAAATTTTTGTTTATTGGATATTTTTTAAAATCTTTATTTTTCAACTTTTTGGTAAAAAGATTATTTTTTAGTTTCAAAATTTAAAAATAAAAAGTTTTCATCTTTTTTTTCTTCCTAATATTACTGGACTTTATTTTATTTTTAAATTTTCAATAAAAAATTATAATTTTTAAATTTAAAAATTCATAAAAATAAAAATTTTGTCTTTTCAAATCCTAAATTTTTTTCAAGAACTTTTTTTTAATTTTTTAATCACCTGATAATGCTATTTTTTCATAAATACAGAATAAATTAATTTTAAAAATTTAAACTTTTTAAATTATTGTTTATTGGATATTTTTTAAAATCTTTATTTTTCAACTTTTTGGTAAAAAGATTATTTTTTTGTTTCAAAATTTAAAAATAAAAGTTTTCAACTTTTTTTGTCTTTCTAATATTACTGGACCTTATTTTATTTTTTAATTTTCAATAAAAAATTATAATTTTTAAATTTAAAAATTCATAAAAATAAAAAATTTTGTCTTTTCAAATCCTAAATTTTTTTCAAAATTTTTTTTATTTTTTTAATCACCTGATAATGCTCTTTTTTCATAAATACAGAATAAATTAATTTTAAAAATTTAAACATTTTAAATTTTTGTTTACTGGATATTTTTAAAATCTTTTTTTTAACTTTTTGGTAAAAAGATTATTTTTTTAGTTTCAAAATTTAAAAATAAAAAGTTTTCATCTTTTTTTGTCTTCCTAATATTGTTGGAGTTTATTTAATTTTTTAATTTTCAATAAAAAATTATAATTTTAAAATTTAACAATTCATAAAAATAAAAATTATGTCTTTTCAAATCCTAAATTTTTTTCAAGAACTTTTTTTTATTTTTTATCACCGGATAATGCTATTTTTTCATAAATACAGAATAAATTAATTTTCAAAATTTAAACTTTTTAAATTTTTTTTATTGGATATTTTTTAAAATCTTTATTTTTCAACTTTTTGGTAAAAAGATTATTTTTTTGTTTCAAAATTTAAAAATAAAAAGTTTTCATCTTTTTTTTGTCTTCCTAATATTACTGGACCTTATTTTATTTTTTAATTTTCAATAAAAAAATTATAATTTTTAAATTTAAAAATTCATAAAAATAAAAATTTTGTCATTTCAAATCCTAAATTTTTTTCAAAAATTTTTTTTTTAATCTCCTGATAATGCTATTTTTTCATAAATACAGAATAAATTAATTTTAAAAATTTAAACTTTTTAAATTTTTGTTTATTGGATATTTTTTAAAATCTTTATTTTTCAACTTTTTGGTAAAAAGATTATTTTTTTGTTTCAAAATTTAAAAATAAAAAGTTTTCATCTTTTTTTTGTCTTCCTAATATTACTGGACCTTATTTTATTTTTTAATTTTCCATAAAAAATTATAATTTTTAAATTTAAAAATTCATAAAAATAAAAATTTTGTCTTTTCAAATCCTAAATTTTTTTCAAAATTTTTTTTATTTTTTAATCACCTGATAATGCTATTTTTTCATAAATACAGAATAAATTAATTTTAAAAATTTAAACTTTCAAATTTTTGTTTATTGGATATTTTTAAAATCTTTTTTTTAACTTTTTGGTAGAAAGATTATTTTTTAGTTTCAAAATTTAAAAATAAAAAGTTTTCATCTTTTTTTGTCTTCCTAATATTGTTGGAGTTTATTTATTTTTTAGGTTTCAATAAAAAATTATAATTTTTAAATTTAAAAATTCATAAAAATAAAAAATTCTGTCTTTTCAAATCCTAAATTTTTTTCAAGAACTTTTTTTTATTTTTTTATCACCAGATAATGCTATTTTTTCATAAATACAGAATAAATTAATTTTAAAAATTTAAACTTTTAAATTTTTGTTTATTGGATATTTTTTAAAATCTTTATTTTTCAACTTTTTGGTAAAAAGATTATTTTTTTAGTTTCAAAATTTAAAAATAAAAAGTTTTCATCTTTTTTTTGTCTTCCTAATATTACTAGACTTTATTTTATTTTTTAATTTTCAATAAAAAATTATAATTTTTAAATTTAAAAATTCATAAAAATAACAAATTTTGTCTTTTCAAATCCTAAATTTTTTTCAAGAACTTTTTTTATTTTTTATCAGCAGATAATGCTATTTTTTCATAAATACAGAATAAATTAATTTTAAAAATTTAAACTTTTTAAATTTTTGTTTACTGGATATTTTATAAAATCTTTATTTTTCAACTTTTTGGTAAAAAGTGATGATATTTTTGCGGAAAACGAATTTCCAACACAAAACACACAAATCTAACCGGCAAGTGCACCGGGTCGCATCAAGTAATAAAAACTCACGGAGTGAGGTCGATCCCACAGGGATTGAAGGATTGAGCAATTTTAGTTTAGTGGTTGATTTAGTCAAGCGAATCAAGATTTGGTTGATTGATTGGTGATTTGCAGAATTTAAATTGCATTGAAAGTAAAGAGAATAAGAAATAAATTGCTGAATCTTAAAGAACAAGAAATTAAATGGCAGAAACTTAAAGAGCAAGAAATGTAAATTGCAAGAATCTTAAATGACAAGAAATGTAAATGGCTTGAAATGTAAAGGGGATTGGGACTTGGATTTGCAGAAATTTAACAAAGAGAAATTAAATTGCATCAAACAGAAGAGTAAATGGGAATTGGGGTTGAATCGGATTCAAACAGAAAAATAAAATGAACAATTAAAGCAAGAATCAGAGAATTGAAATGGTAAAATGAGATCTCAGGACCCAGAGACTAGAAAACCAAGTCTAGATCTCAATGCCTTCCTAGATCCAACAAGAACAATAGCAAGGGAATTGTAAATTGCAAAGAAAAGTAGATGAGAAGCAAGTAACCGAAATGGAAATTCAATTGCAGTGAACATAAACAGAGAGATCCAAGATTGAGATTGAAACAGAATTTCTTCAATTCTCCAACCCAAGATCCAAGACAAGTGTAATTGAAATTGAAAGCAATTAAACTAAGAAAATAAAGATCACTCAAGCTCCCAAAACCAAGAAGAAAGCTTTCTAAAAACTAAAAAGGGAAGCCCCCTTATAAATTGAATTCTAGCCTATTTATACACTTTCTTCAAATGATCTTCAATCCTTGAGTTGGGCCTTTGCTCTTGGTGGAATTGGGTTGAAAGAGGCCTTGGTTGATTGCTCTTGGAGTTTGGAGAGGAACCCAAGTGAACCAATTGAACCGGATTTGAGTTTTGCAAAGTTGGATTCAAAGTTAGCCTCAAAGTTAGGGGTCTAACTTTGAGGCTAACTTTTCATATCAGCTAGCATCATTTTGCTGCAACTCACGTTGGTGCCAACGTTAGGGGTCTAACTTTGACCCTAACGTTGGCCTTGCCTTGTGTGCTTGTGGCGCCAACGTTAGCCTCCAAGTTAGGGGGCTAACGTTGGTGCAAACGTTGGCTAGCCCCTGGGATGAATTTTCATGCCAACGTTGGCAGCCCTGGGAGGAATTTTCAGCTTCCAACGTTAGCCTCCAAGTTAGGGGGCTAACGTTGAGGCTAACTTTTCATCCAAAAGTTTGTGCCAACGTTTGAGGGCTAACTTCAAGTCCAACTTTTTGCTTCCTGGTTCAATTTCACTTGTTTTATTGTTCTCTCTTTGCTTCTAGCTATTCCTTCTTACTTCAACCCTTTTCCAAGCTTTCTTCACCTATCATATATCAACCAAACACATCAAAGCTATGCTCAAAATCATGAGATGTTCATTCTATCCTAATATGCATCAATTATGGCATCAAACCTCATGAAATTGCATTAATTTATCTATGGTTGATTCAATCAGAGGAAGCATGAAAATCTACCTAAATTAGCTTTCTTAAGCCTCAAGAAAGTGCATAATTCAATTAAAAACAAAAGAAAGAGACTAGTAAAACTAGGCTAAGATGACTTGTCATCAAAAAGATTATTTTTTTTAGTTTCAAAATTTAAAAATTAAAAGTTTTCATCTTTCTTTTTGTCTTCTTGATATTAGTGGACTTTATTTTATTTTTTAATTTTCAATAAAAAAATTATAATTTTTAAATTTAAAAATTCATAAAAATAAAAAATTGTATTTTCAAATCCTAAATTTTTTTCAAAATTTTTTTTATTTTTTTAATCACCTGATAATGCTATTTTTCATAAATACAGAATAAATTAATTTTAAAAATTTAAACTTTTAAATTTTTGTTTATTGGATATTTTTTAAAATCTTTATTTTTTAACTTTTTGGTAAAAAGATTATTTTTTTATTTCAAAATTTAAAAATAAAAAGTTTTCATCTTTTTTTTGTCTTCCTAATATTACTGGACCTTATTTTATTTTTTAATTTTCAATAAAAAAATTATAATTTTTAAATTTAAAAATTCATAAAAATAAAAAATTTTTTCTTTTCAAATCCTAATCTTTTTTCAAAATTTTTTTTATTTTTTTAATCTCATGATAATGCTATTTTTTCATAAATACAGAATAAATTAATTTTCAAAATTTAAACTTTTAAATTTTTGTTTATTGAATATTTTTTAAAATCTTTATTTTTCAACTTTTTGGTAAAAAGATTATTTTTTTAGTTTTAAAATTTAAAAATAAGAAGTTTTCATCTTTTTTTTTCTTCCTAATATTACTGGACTTTATTTTATTTTTTAATTTTCAATAAAAAATTATAATTTTTAAATTTAAAAATTCATAAAATAAAAAATTTTGTCTTTTCAAATCCTAAATTTTTTTTCAAGAACTTTTTTTTAATTTTTTAATCACCTGATAATGCTATTTTTCATAAATACAGAATAAATTAATTTTAAAAATTTAAACTTTTAAATTTTGTTTATTGGATATTTTTTAAATATTTT